>NC_041391.1:723162708-723217702 GCF_002162155.2 Triticum dicoccoides
TGTGGGCCGATTCTGATCTGTTTCTTGGACTATTAGTCAGTTTTGGGGTCTCGAAGTGAATTCCACGATTGACGAACCCCGGGGTGCGTCTACGTGTCGGTCATCAACACTCGCGTTTTTGGTCGATTGTGACCCGTTTCCTGGTCAATTACTCACTGTTTTGGCGTCCCGTAGTGATTTCCATAGTTATTGAACCCCAAGGTGCACTTACGTGTCGGTCATCATCAATCGCAGTTTTGTCCGATTCTGGCCCGTTTCATGGACTATTATTCACTATTTTGGGGTCCCGGAGTAACTTCGACGATTGAAAAACCCCGGGGTGCGTCATTGTGTCGATCATCAACACTCTCGTTTTTTGTCTATTTTGACCCGTTTCGTGGACTATTACTCACCGTTTTGGGGCCCCATAGCGATTTCCATAGTTGTTGAACCCCAAGGTGCACCTATGTGCCGGTCATCAATACTCGCACTTTTGGCCGATTCTGGACCGTTTCATGGACTATTACTCACTGTTTGGGGTCCCGGAGTGATTTCCACGATTGACGAACCCCGGGGTGCATATACGTGTCGGTCATCAACACTCGCGGTTTTTGGTGATACTGACCTGTTTCATGGACTATTAATCACCATTTTGGAGTCCCGGAGCGATTTCCATGGTTGTCAAATCCCAAGGAGTGCTTACGTGTTGGTCGTCCGGACTCGCAGTGTGGGCCGATTCCGATCCGTTTCTTGGACTATTACTCAGTTTTGGGGTCTCGAAGTGAATTCCACGATTGATGAAACCCGGGGTGCGTCTACGTGGCTGTCACCAACACTCGCGTTTTTGGTCGATTATGGCCCGTTTCATGGTCTATTACTCACCGTTTTGGGGTCCTGTAGTGATTTCCATAGTTATTGAACCCCAAGGTGCACTTATGTGTCGGTCATCAACACCTGCATTTTTTGTCGATTGTGACCCGTTTCGTGGACTATTACTCACCGTTTGGGGGCCCCGTAGTGTTTTCCATAGTTGTTGAACCCCAAGGTGCACTTACGTGTCAGTCATCAACAATCGCAGTTTTGGCCGATTCTGGCCGTTTCATGGACTATTACTCACTATTTTGGGGTCCCGGAGTAATTTCAATGATTGACGAACCCCGGGGTGCGTCATTGTGTCGGTTATCAACACTCTCGTTTTTTGTCGATTCTGACCCGTTTCATGGACTAATACTCACCGTTTTGGGGCCCCATAGCGATTTCCACAGTTGTTGAACCCCAAGGTGCACTTACGTGCCGGTCATCAATACTCGCACTTTTGGCCGATTCTGGCCCATTACATGGACTATTACTCACTGTTTGGGGTCCCGTAGTGATTTCCACGATTGACGAACCCCTGGGTGCATATATGTGTCGGTCATCAACACTCGCGGTTTTTGGTGATTCTAACCTGTTACATGGACTATTAATCACCATTTTGGAGTCCCGGAGCGATTTCCATGGTTGTCGAATCCCAAGGAGTGCTTACGTGTTGGTCGTCCGGACTTGGAGTGTGGGCCGATTCTGATCCGTTTCTTGGACTATTACTCAGTTTTGGGGTCTCGAAGTGAATTCCATGATTGACAAAACCCGGGGTGCGTCTACGTGTCTGTCATCAACACTCGCGTTTTTGGTCGATTGTGACCCATTTCATGGTCTATTACTCACCGTTTTGGGGTCCCGTAGTGATTTCCATAGTTATTGAACCCCAAGGTGCACTTATGTGTCAGTCATGAACACTCGCAGTTTGGCCGATTCTGGCCCATTTCATGGACTATTACTCACTGTTTTGGGGTCCCTGACTGATTTCAGCGCTTGACGAACCCCGGGGTGCGTCTACGTGTCGGTCATCAACACTCGCGGTTTTGGCGATTCTGACCCGTTTCGTGGACTATTAATTATTGTTTGGGTGTCCTAGAGCGATTTGCATGGTTGTCTAATCCCAAGGAGTGCTTACGTGTTGGTTGTCAAGACTCGTAGTTTTGGATGATTCTGACCCGTTTCTTGTACTATTACTCTGTTTCGGGGTCTTGAAGTGATTTCCACGATTGACGAACCCCAGGGTGTGTGTACGTTTCGGTCATCAACACTCGCGGTTTTTGTCGATGGTGACCCGTTTCGTGGACTATTACTCACCGTTTTGGGGTCCCGTAGCGATTTCCATAGTTGTTGAACCCCAAGGTGGACTTACATGCCGGTCATCAACACCCAAATTTTTTGTCGATTGTGACTCGTTTCGTGGACTATTACTCACCATTTTGGGGTCCCATATTGTTTTCCATAGTTGTTGAACCCCAAGGTGCACTTACATGTTAGTCATCAACAATCGCAGTTTTGGCCGATTCTGGCCCGTTTCATGGACTATTACTCACTATTTTGGGGTCCCGGAGTAATTTCTACGATTGACGAACCCCGGGGTGCATCATTGTGTTGGTCATCAACACTCTCGTTTTTTGTCGATTTTGACCCGTTTCGTGGACTATTACTCACCATTTTGGGGCCCCATAGCGATTTCCATAGTTGTTGAACCCCAAGGTGCACTTACGTGCCGGTCATCAATACTCGCACTTTTGGTCGATTCTGGCCCGTTACATGGACTATTACTCACTGTTTGGGGACCCGGAGTGATTTCCACGATTAACGAACCCCGGGGTGCATATATGTGTCGGTCATCAACACTCGCGGTTTTTGGTGATTCTGACCTGTTTCATGGACTATTAATCACCATTTTGGAGTCCCGGAGCGATTTCCATGGTTGTCGAATCCCAAGGAGTGCTTACGTGTTGGTCGTCCGGACTCGCAGTGTGGGCCGATTCTGATCCGTTTCTTGGACTATTACTCAGTTTTGGGGTCTCGAAGTGAATTCCACAATTGAAAAACCCCAAGGTGCAATTACATGTCGGTCATCAACACTCGCGTTTTTGGTCGACTGTGACCCGTTTTGGGGTCCCGTAGCGATTTCCATAGTTGTTGAACCCCAAGGTGGACTTACATGTCGGTCATCAACACCCAAATTTTTTGTCGATTGTGACCCGTTTCGTGGACTATTACTCACCGTTTTGGGGTCCCATAGTGTTTTCCATAGTTGTTGAACCCCAAGGTGCACTTACGTGTCAGTCATCAACAATCGCAGTTTTGGCCGATTCTGGCCCATTTCATGGACTATTACTCACTATTTTGGGGTCCCGGAGTAATTTCGACGATTGACGAACCCCGGAGTGCGTCATTGTGTTGGTCATCAACACTCTCGTTTTTTGTCGATTCTGACCCGTTTCGTGGACTTTTACTCACCATTGCCCCAGAGCGATTTCCATAGTTGTTGAACCCCAAGGTGCACTTACATGCCGGTCATCAATACTCGCACTTTTGGCCGATTCTGGCCCGTTACATGGACTATTACTCACTGTTTGGGGACCCGGAGTGATTTCCACGATTGACGAACCCCGGGGTGCATATATGTGTCGGTCATCAACACTCACGGTTTTTGGTGATTCTGACCTGTTTCATGGACTATTAATCACCATTTTGGAGTCCCGGAGCGATTTCCATGGTTGTCGAATCCCAAGGAGTGCTTACGTGTTGGTCGTCCGGACTCGCAGTGTGGGCCGATTCTGATCCGTTTCTTAGACTATTACTCAGTTTTGGGGTCTCGAAGTGAATTCCACGATTGACGAACCCCGGGGTGCGTCTACGTGTCGGTCATCAACACTCGCGTTTTTGGTCGACTGTGACCCGTTTCATGGTCTATTACTCACCGTTTTGGGGTCCCGTAGTGATTTCCATAGTTATTGAACCCCAAGGTGCACTTACGTGTCGGTCATCAACACTCGTAGTTTTGGCCGATTCTGGCCCATTTCGTGGACTATTACTCACTGTTTTGGGGCCCCATAGCGATTTCCATAGTTGTTGAACCCCAAGGTGCACTTATGTGCCGGTCATCAATAGTCGCACTTTTGGCCGATTCTGGCCCGTTACATGGACTATTACTCACTGTTTGGGGTCCCAGAGTGATTTCCATGATTGACGAACCCCTGGGTGCATATATGTGTCGGTCATCAACACTCTCGGTTTTTGGTGATTCTGACCTGTTTCATGGACTATTAATCACCATTTTGGAGTCCCGGAGCGATTTCCATGGTTGTCAAATCCCAAGGAGTGCTTACGTGTTGGTCGTCCGGACTCGCAGTGTGGGCCGATTCTGATCCGTTTCTTGGACTATTACTCAGTTTTGGGGTCTCGAAGTGAATTCCACGATTGATGAAACCCGGGGTGCGTCTACGTGTCTGTCACCAACACTCGCGTTTTTGGTCGATTATGGCCCGTTTCATGGTCTATTACTCACCGTTTTGGGGTCCTGTAGTGATTTCCATAGTTATTGAACCCCAAGGTGCACTTATGTGTCGGTCATCAACACCTGCATTTTTTGTCGATTGTGACCCGTTTCGTGGACTATTACTCACCGTTTTGGGGCCCCGTAGTGTTTTCCATAGTTGTTGAACCCCAAGGTGCACTTACGTGTCAGTCATCAACAATCGCAGTTTTGGCCGATTCTGGCCGTTTCATGGACTATTACTCACTATTTTGGGGTCCCGGAGTAATTTCAATGATTGACGAACCCCGGGGTGCGTCATTGTGTCGGTTATCAACACTCTCGTTTTTTGTCGATTCTGACCCGTTTCATGGACTAATACTCACCGTTTTGGGGCCCCATAGCGATTTCCACAGTTGTTGAACCCCAAGGTGCACTTACGTGTCGGTCTTCAATACTCGCACTTTTGGCCAATTCTGGCCCATTACATGGACTATTACTCACTGTTTGGGGTCCCGGAGTGATTTCCACGATTGACGAACCCCTGGGTGCATATATGTGTCGGTCATCAACACTCGCGGTTTTTGGTGATTCTGACCTGTTACATGGACTATTAATCACCATTTTGGAGTCCCGGAGCGATTTCCATGGTTGTCGAATCCCAAGGAGTGCTTACGTGTTGGTCGTCCGGACTCGGAGTGTGGGCCGATTCTGATCCGTTTCTTGGACTATTACTCAGTTTTGGGGTCTCGAAGTGAATTCCATGATTGACGAAACCCGGGGTGCGTCTACGTGTCTGTCATCAACACTCGCGTTTTTGGTCGATTGTGACCCATTTCATGGTCTATTACTCACCGTTTTGGGGTCCCGTAGTGATTTCCATAGTTATTGAACCCCAAGGTGCACTTATGTGTCAGTCATGAACACTCGCAGTTTGGCCGATTCTGGCCCATTTCATGGACTATTACTCACTGTTTTGGGGTCCCTGACTGATTTCAGCGCTTGACGAACCCCGGGGTGCGTCTACGTGTCGGTCATCAACACCCGCGGTTTTGCCGATTCTGACCCGTTTCGTGGACTATTAATTATTGTTTGGGTGTCCTAGAGCGATTTCCATGGTTGTCGAATCCCAAGGAGTGCTTACGTGTTGGTTGTCAAGACTCGTAGTTTTGGATGATTCTGACCCGTTTCTTGTACTATTACTCTGTTTCGGGGTCTTGAAGTGATTTCCATGATTGACGAACCCCAGGGTGTGTGTACGTTTCGGTCATCAACACTCGCGGTTTTTGTCGATGGTGACCCGTTTCGTGGACTATTACTCACCGTTTTGGGGTCCCGTAGCGATTTCCATAGTTGTTGAACCCCAAGGTGGACTTACATGTCGGTCATCAACACCCAAATTTTTTGTCGATTGTGACTCGTTTCGTGGACTATTACTCACCGTTTTGGGGTCCCATAGTGTTTTCCATAGTTGTTGAACCCCAAGGTGCACTTACATGTCAGTCATCAACAATCGCAGTTTTGGCCGATTCTGGCCCGTTTCATGGACTATTACTCACTATTTTGGGGTCCCGGAGTAATTTCTACGATTGACGAACCCCGGGGTGCATCATTGTGTTGGTCATCAACACTCTCGTTTTTTGTCGATTCTGACCCGTTTGGTGGACTATTACTCACCATTTTGGGGCCCCATAGCGATTTCCATAGTTGTTGAACCCCAAGGTGCACTTACGTGCCGGTCATCAATACTCGTACTTTTGGCCGATTCTGGCCCGTTACATGGACTATTACTCACTGTTTGGGGACCCGGAGTGATTTCCACGATTGACGAACCCCGGGGTGCATATATGTGTCGGTCATCAACACTCGCGGTTTTTGGTGATTCTGACCTGTTTCATGGACTATTAATCACCATTTGGAGTCCCGGAGCGATTTCCATGGTTGTCGAATCCCAAGGAGTGCTTACGTGTTGGTCGTCCGGACTCGCAGTGTGGACCGATTCTGACCCGTTTCTTGGACTATTACTCAGTTTTGGGGTCTCGAAGTGAATTCCACAATTGACAAACCCCAAGGTGCAATTACATGTCGGTCATCAACACTCGCTTTTTTGGTCGACTGTGACCCGTTTTGGGGTCCCGTAGCGATTTCCATAGTTGTTGAACCCCAAGGTGGACTTACATGTCGGTCATCAACACCCAAATTTTTTGTCGTTTGTGACCCGTTTCGTGGACTATTACTAACCGTTTTGGGGTCCCATAGTGTTTTCCATAGTTTTTGAACCCCAAGGTGCACTTACGTGTCAGTCATCAACAATCGTAGTTTTGGCCGATTCTGGCCCGTTTCATGGACTATTACTCACTATTTTGGGGTCCCGGAGTAATTTCGACGATTGACGAACCCCGGAGTGCGTCATTGTGTTGGTCATCAACACTCTCGTTTTTTGTCGATTCTGACCCGTTTCGTGGACTTTTACTCACCATTGCCCCATAGCGATTTCCATAGTTGTTGAACCCCCAGGTGCACTTACATGCCGGTCATCAATACTCGCACTTTTGGCCGATTCTGGCCCGTTACATTGACTATTACTCACTGTTTGGGGACCCGGAGTGATTTCCACGATTGACGAACCCCGGGGTGCATATATGTGTCGGTCATCAACACTCGCGGTTTTTGGTGATTCTGACCTGTTTCATGGACTATTAATCACCATTTTGGAGTCCCGGAGCGATTTCCATGGTTGTCGAATCCCAAGGAGTGCTTACGTGTTGGTCGTCCGGACTCGCAGTGTGGGCCGATTCTGATCCGTTTCTTAGACTATTACTCAGTTTTGGGGTCTCGAAGTGAATTCCACGATTGACGAACCCCGGGGTGCGTCTACGTGTCGGTCATCAACACTCGCGTTTTTGGTCGACTGTGACCCGTTTCATGGTCTATTACTCACCGTTTTGGGGTCCCGTAGTGATTTCCATAGTTATTGAACCCCAAGGTGCACTTACGTGTCGGTCATCAACACTCGTAGTTTTGGCCGATTCTGGCCCATTTTGTGGACTATTACTCACCGTTTTGGGGCCCCATAGCAATTTCCATAGTTGTTGAACCCCAAGGTGCACTTATGTGCCGGTCATCAATAGTCGCACTTTTGGCCGATTCTGGCCCGTTACATGGACTATTACTCACTGTTTGGGGTCCCAGAGTGATTTCCATGATTGACGAACCCCTGGGTGCATATATGTGTCGGTCATCAACACTCTCGGTTTTTGGTGATTCTGACCTGTTTCATGGACTATTAATCACCATTTTGGAGTCCCGGAGCGATTTCCATGGTTGTCAAATCCCAAGGAGTGCTTACGTGTTGGTCGTCCGGACTCGCAGTGTGGGCCGATTCTGATCCGTTTCTTGGACTATTACTCAGTTTTGGGGTCTCGAAGTGAATTCCACGATTGATGAAACTCGGGGTGCGTCTACGTGTCTGTCACCAACACTCGTGTTTTTGGTCGATTATGGCCCGTTTCATGGTCTATTACTCACCATTTTGGGGTCCTGTAGTGATTTCCATAGTTATTGAACCCCAAGGTGCACTTATGTGTCGGTCATCAACACCTGCATTTTTTGTCGATTGTGACCCGTTTCGTGGACTATTACTCACCGTTTTGGGGCCCCGTAGTGTTTTCCATAGTTGTTGAACCCCAAGGTGCACTTACGTGTCAGTCATCAAAAATCACAGTTTTGGCTGATTCTGGCCGTTTCATGGACTATTACTCACTATTTTGGGGTCCCGGAGTAATTTCAATGATTGACGAACCCCGGGGTGCATCATTGTGTCGGTTATCAACACTCTCGTTTTTTGTCGATTCTGACCCGTTTCATGGACTAATACTCACCGTTTTGGGGCCCCATAGCGATTTCCACAGTTGTTGAACCCCAAGGTGCACTTACGTGTCGGTCATCAATACTCGCACTTTTGGCCGATTCTGGCCCATTACATGGACTATTACTCACTGTTTGGGGTCCCGGAGTGATTTCCACGGTTGACGAACCCCTGGGTGCATATATGTGTCGGTCATCAACACTCGTGGTTTTTGGTGATTCTGACCTGTTACATGGACTATTAATCACCATTTTGGAGTCCCGGAGCGATTTCCATGGTTGTCGAATCCCAAGGAGTGCTTACGTGTTGGTCGTCCGGACTCGGAGTGTGGGCCGATTCTGATCCGTTTCTTGGACTATTACTCAGTTTTGGGGTCTCGAAGTGAATTCCATGATTCACGAAACCCGGGGTGCGTCTACGTGTCTGTCATCAACACTCGCATTTTTGGTCGATTGTGACCCATTTCATGGTCTATTACTCACCGTTTTGGGGTCCCGTAGTGATTTCCATAGTTATTGAACCCCAAGGTGCACTTATGTGTCAGTCATGAACACTCGCAGTTTGGCCGATTCTGGCCCATTTCATGGACTATTACTCACTGTTTTGGGGTCCCTGACTGATTTCAGCGCTTGACGAACCCCGGGGTGCGTCTACGTGTCGGTCATCAACACTCGCGGTTTTGGCGATTCTGACCCGTTTCGTGGACTATTAATTATTGTTTGGGTGTCCTAGAGCGATTTCCATGGTTGTCGAATCCCAAGGAGTGCTTACGTGTTGGTTGTCAAGACTCGTAGTTTTGGATGATTCTGACCCGTTTCTTGTACTATTACTCTATTTCGGGGTCTTGAAGTGATTTCCACGATTGACGAACCCCAGGGTGTGTGTACGTTTCGGTCATCAACACTCGCGGTTTTTGTCGATGGTGACCCGTTTCGTGGACTATTACTCACCGTTTTGGGGCCCCGTAGCGATTTCCATAGTTGTTGAACCCCAAGGTGGACTTACATGTCGGTCATCAACACCCAAATTTTTTGTCGATTGTGACTCGTTTCGTGGACTATTACTCACCGTTTTGGGGTCCCATAGTGTTTTCCATAGTTGTTGAACCCCAAGGTGCACTTACATGTCAGTCATCAACAATCGCAGTTTTGGCCGATTCTGGCCCGTTTCATGGACTATTACTCACTATTTTGGGGTCCCGGAGTAATTTCTACGATTGACGAACCCCGGGGTGCATCATTGTGTTGGTCATCAACACTCTCGTTTTTTGTCGATTCTGACCTGTTTCGTGGACTATTACTCACCATTTTGGGGCCCCATAGCGATTTCCATAGTTGTTGAACCCCAAGGTGCACTTACGTGCCGGTCATCAATACTCGCACTTTTGGCCGATTCTGGCCCGTTACATGGACTATTACTCACTGTTTGGGGACCCGGAGTGATTTCCACGATTGACGAACCCCGGGGTGCATATATGTGTCGGTCATCAACACTCGCGGTTTTTGGTGATTCTGACCTGTTTCATGGACTATTAATCACCATTTTGGAGTCCCAGAGTGATTACCATGGTTGTCGAATCCCGAGGAGTGCTTACGTGTTGGTCGTCCGGACTCGCAGTGTGGGCCGATTCTGATCCGTTTCTTGGACTATTACTCAGTTTTGGGGTCTCGAAGTGAATTCCACAATTGACAAACCCCAAGGTGCAATTACATGTCGGTCATCAACACTCGCGTTTTTGGTCGACTGTGACCCGTTTTGGGGTCCCGTAGCGATTTCCATAGTTGTTGAACCCCAAGGTGGACTTACATGTCGGTCATCAACACCCAAATTTTTTGTCGATTGTGACCCGTTTCGTGGACTATTACTAACCGTTTTGGGGTCCCATAGTGTTTTCCATAGTTGTTGAACCCCAAGGTGCACTTACGTGTCAGTCATCAACAATCGCAGTTTTGGCCGATTCTGGCCCGTTTCATGGACTATTACTCACTATTTTGGGGTCCAGGAGTAATTTCGACGATTGACGAACCGCGGAGTGCGTCATTGTGTTGGTCATCAACACTCTCGTTTTTTGTCGATTCTGACCCGTTTCGTGGACTTTTACTCACCATTGCCCCATAGCGATTTCCATAGTTGTTGAACCCCCAGGTGCACTTACATGCCGGTCATCAATACTCGCACTTTTGGCCGATTCTGGCCCGTTACATGGACTATTACTCACTGTTTGGGGACCCGGAGTGATTTCCACGATTGACGAACCCCGGGGTGCATATATGTGTCGGTCATCAACACTCGCGGTTTTTGGTGATTCTGACCTGTTTCATGGACTATTAATCACCATTTTGGAGTCCCGGAGCGATTTCCATGGTTGTCGAATCCCAAGGAGTTCTTACGTGTTGGTCGTCCGGACTCGCAGTGTGGGCCGATTCTGATCTGTTTCTTAGACTATTACTCAGTTTTGGGGTCTCGAAGTGAATTCCACGATTGACGAACCTCGGGGTGCGTCTACGTGTCGGTCATCAACACTCGCATTTTTGGTCGACCGTGACCCGTTTCATGGTCTATTACTCACCGTTTTGGGGTCCCGTAGTGATTTCCATAGTTATTGAACCCCAAGGTGCACTTACGTGTCGGTCATCAACACTCGTAGTTTTGGCCGATTCTGGCCCATTTTGTGGACTATTACTCACTGTTTTGGGGCCCCATAGCGATTTCCATAGTTGTTGAACCCCAAGGTGCACTTATGTGCCGGTCATCAATAGTCGCACTTTTGGCCGATTCTGGCCCGTTACATGGACTATTACTCACTGTTTGGGGTCCCAGAGTGATTTCCATGATTGACGAACCCCTGGGTGCATATATGTGTCGGTCATCAACACTCTCGGTTTTTGGTGATTCTGACCTGTTTCATGGACTATTAATCACCATTTTGGAGTCCCGGAGCGATTTCCATGGTTGTCGAATCCCAAGGAGTGCTTACGTGTTGGTCGTCCGGACTCGGAGTGTGGGCCGATTCTGATCCGTTTCTTGGACTATTACTCAGTTTTGGGGTCTCGAAGTGAATTCCATGATTGACGAAACCCGGGGTGCGTCTACGTGTCTGTCATCAACACTCGCGTTTTTGGTCGATTGTGACCCATTTCATGGTCTATTACTCACCGTTTTGGGGTCCCGTAGTGATTTCCATAGTTATTGAACCCCAAGGTGCACTTACGTGTCGGTCATCAACACTCGCATTTTTTGTCGATTGTGACCCGTTTTGTGGACTATTACTCACCGTTTTGGGGTCCCGTAGTGTTTTCCATAGTTGTTGAACCCCAAGGTGCACTTACGTGTCAGTCATCAACAATCGCAGTTTTGGCCGATTCTGGCCCGTTTCATGGACTATTACTCACTATTTTGGGGTCCCGGAGTAATTTCACCGATTGACGAACCCCGGGGTGCGTCATTGTGTCGGTCATCAACACTCTCGTTTTTTGTCGATTCTGACCCGTTTCGTGGACTATTACTCACAGTTTTGGGGCCCCATAGCGATTTCCATAGTTGTTGAACCCCAAGGTGCACTTATGTGCCGGTCATCAATACTCGCACTTTTTGCCGATTCTGGCCCGTTTCATGGACTATTACTCACTGTTTGGGGTCCCGGAGTGATTTCCACGATTGACGAACTCCGGGGTGCATATATGTGTCGGTCATCAACACTCGCGGTTTTTGGTGATTCTGACCTGTTTCCTGGACTATTAATCACCATTTTGGAGTCCCAGAGTGATTTCCATGGTTGTCGAATCCCAAGGAGTGCTTACGCGTTGGTCGTCCAGACTCGCGGTGTGGGACGATTCTGATCCGTTTCTTGGAGTATTACTCAGTTCTGGGCTCTCGAAGTGAATCCCACGATTGACGAACCCCGGGGTGCGTCTATGTGTCGGTCATCAACACTCGCATTTTTGGTCGATTGTGACCCGTTTTGTGGTCTATTACTCACCGTTTAGGGGCCTCGTAGTGATTTCCATAGTTATTGAACCCCAAGGTGCACTTACGTGTCGGTCATCAACACTCGCGGTTTTGGCCGATTCTGGCCCATTTCGTGGACTATTACTCACTGTTTTGGGGTCCCGGAGTGATTTCAGCGCTTGACGAACCCCGGGATGCGTCTATGTGTCGGTCATCAACACTCGCATTTTTGGTCGATTGTGACCCGTTTTGTGGTCTATTACTCACCGTTTTGGGGCCCCGTAGTGATTTCCATAGTTATTGAAGCCCAAGGTGCACTTACGTGTCGGTCATCAACACTCGCGGTTTTGGCCGATTCTGGCCCATTTCGTGGACTATTACTCACTGTTTTGGGGTCCCGGAGTGATTTCAGCGCTTGATGAACCCCGGGGTGCGTCTATGTGTCGGTCATCAACACTCGCGGTTTTTGGCGATTCTGACCCGTTTCGTGGACTATTAATTAATATTTGGGTGTCCCAGAGCGATTTCCATGGTTGTTGAATCCCAAGGAGTGCTTACGTGTTCGTTGTCAAGACTCGTAGTTTTGGATGATTATGACCCGTTTCTTGGACTATTACTCGGTTTCGGGGTCTTGAAATGATTTCCACGATTGACGAACCCCAAGGTGTGTCTACCTGTCGGTCATCAACACTCGCGGTTTTTATCGATTGTGACCCGTTTCTTGGACTATTACTCACCGTTTTGGGGTCCCGTAGCGATTTCCATAGTTTTTGAACCCCAAGGTGGACTTACATGTCGGTCATCAACACCCGCATTTTTTGTCGATTGTGACCCGTTTCGTGGACTATTACTCACTGTTTTGGGGTCCCGTAGAGTTTTCCGTAGTGGTTGAACCCCAAGGTGCACTTATGTGTCAGTCATCAACAATCGCAGTTTTGGCCGATTCTGGCCCGTTTCATGGACTATTACTCACTATTTTGGGGTCCCGGAGTAATTTCGACGATTGACAAACCCCAGGGTGCGTCATTGTGTCGGTCATCAACACTCTCGTTTTTTGTCGATTCTGACCCGTTTCGTGGACTATTACTCACCGTTTTGGGGCCCCATAGCGATTTCCATAGTTGTTGAACCCTAAGGTGCACTTACGTGTCGGTCATCAATACTCGCACTTTTGGCCGATTCTGGCCCGTTTCATGGAATATTACTCACTGTTTGGGGTCCCGGAGTGATTTCCACGATTGACGAACCCCGGGGTGCATATATGTGTCGGTCATCAACACTCGCGGTTTTTGGTGATTCTGACCTGTTTCATGGACTATTAATCACCATTTTGGAGTCCCAGAGCAATTTCCATGGTGGTCGATTCCCAAGGAGTGCTTACGTGTTGGTCGTCCGAACTCGCAGTGTGGGCCGATTCTGATCCATTTCTTGGAGTATTACTCAGTTTTGGGGTCTCGAAGTGAATTCCACGATTGACGAACCCCGGGGTGCGTCTACATGTCGGTCATCAACACTCGCGTTTTTGGTCGATTGTGACCAGTTTCGTGGTCTATTACTCACCGTTTTGGGGTCCCGTAGTGATTTGCATAGTTATTGAACCCCAAGGTGCACTTACGTGTCGATCATCAACACTGTTTTGGGGTCCCGGAGTGATTTCAGCGCTTGACGAACCCCGGGGTGCGTCTACGTGTTGGTCATCAACACTCGCGGTTTTTGGCGATTCTGACCCGTTTCGTGGACTATTAAGTATTGTTTGGGTGTCCCAGAGCGATTTCCATGGTTGTCGAATCCCAAGGAGTGCTTACGTGTTGGTTGTCAAGACTCGTAGTTTGGGATGATTCTGACCCGTTTCTTGGACTATTACTCAGTTTTGGGCTCTTGAAGTGATTTCCACGATTGACTAACCCCAGGGTGTGTCTACGTGTCGGTCATCAACACTCGCGGTTTTTGTCGATTGTGACCCGTTTCGTGGACTATTACTCACCGTTTTGGGGTCCCGTAGCGATTTCCATAGTTGTTGAACCCCAAGGTGCACTTACGTGTCGGTCATCAACACACACATTTTTTGTCGATTGTGACCCATTTCATGGACTATTACTCACCGTTTTGGGCCCTGTAGCAATTTCTATAGTTGTTGAACCCCAAGGTGCACTTATGTGTCGGTCATCAACACTCGCGTTTTTGGTCGATTTTGACCCGTTTCGTGGACTATTACTCACCATTTTGGGGTCCCGTAGTGATTTCCATAGTTATTGAACCCCAAGGTGCACTTACATGTCGGTTATCAACACTCGCAGTTTTGGCCGATTCTGGCCCATTTCGTGGACTATTACTCACTGTTTTGGGGTCTCAGAGTGACTTCAACGATTGACGAACCCCGGGGTGCGTCTACGTGTCGGTCATCAACACTCGCGGTTTTTGGCGATTCTGACCCGTTTCGTGGACTATTAATTATTGTTTGGGTGTCCCAGAGCGATTTCCATGGTTGTCGAATCCCAAGGATTACTTACGTGTTGGTTGTCAAGACTCGTAGTTTCGGCCGATTCTGGCCCGTTTCTTAGACTATTAATCGGTTTTGGGATCTCGAAGTGATTTCCACGATTGACGAACCCTAGGGTGTGTGATACTCCTCCAACGTATCTACTTTTCCAAACACGTTTGCCCTTGTTTTGGACTCTAACTTGCATGATTTGAATGAAACTAACCCGGACTGACACTGTTTTCAGCAGAACTACCATGATGTTGTTTTATGTGTAGAAAAGAAAAGTTCTCGAAATGACCTGCAAATCCGCGGAGGGATTTTTCAGAATTAATAAGAATTTTTGGCGAAACAATCAGGGCCAGGGGGCCCAAGGCCTGTCCACGAGACAGGGGGGCGCCCCCCCTAGGGCACGCCCCCCATATGGCGCGCCCCATATCTCGTGGGCCCCCCGGACCTCCTCCGACCTCAACTCCAACTCCATATATACCGTCTCACGGAGAAAAAAATCAGAGAGAAAGTTTCATCACGTTTTACGATACGGAGCCGCCGCCAAGCCCTAATCTCTCTCGGGAGGGCTGATCTGGAGTCCGTTCGGGGCTCCAGAGAGGGGGATTCGTCGCCGTCGTCATCATCAACCATCCTCCATCACAAATTTCATGATGCTCACCGCCGTGTGTGAGTAATTCCATCGTATGCTTGCTGGACGGTGATGGGTTGGATGATATTTACCATGTAATCAAGTTAGTTTTGTTAGGGTTTGATCCCTAGTATCCACTATGTTCTGAGATTGATGTTGCTATGACTTTGCTATGCTTAATGCTTGTCACTAGGGCCCGAGTGCCATGATTTCATATCTAAACCTATTATGTTTTCATCAATATATGTGTGTTCTTGATCCTATCTTGCAAGTCTATAGTCACCTATTATGTGTTATGATCCGACAACCCCGAAGCGACAATACTCGGGATACTTCTCGGTGATGACCGTAGTTTGAGGAGTTCATGTATTCACTATGTGTTAATGCTTTGGTCCGTTTCTCTATTAAAAGGAGGCCTTAATATCCCTTAGTTTCCGCTAGGACCCCGGTGCCACGGGAGGGTAGGACAAAAGATGCCATGCAAGTTCTTTTCCATAAGCACGTATGACTATTTACGGAATACATGCCTACATTACATTGATGAACTGGAGCAAGTTCTATATCACCCTATGTTATAACTATTGCATGAGAAATCCCATCCGGCATAATTATCCATCACTGATCCATTGCCTACGAGCTTTTCATATATTGTTCTCCGCTTATTTACTCTTCCGTTGCTACTGTTACAACTAATACAAAAACCCAAAAACATTTACCATTACTGTTGCTACTGTTACCATTACTACCATACCACTATTGCTACTAAATACTTTGCTGCAGATACTAAGTTATCCAGGTGTGGTTGAATTGACAACTCAACTGCTAATACTCAAGAATATTCTTTGGCTCCCCTTCTGTCGAATCAATAAATTTGGGTTGAATACTCTACCCTCGAAAGCTGTTGCGATCCCGTATACTTGAGTTATCAAGACTAATTTCTGGCGCCGTTGCCGGAGAGCATAGCTCTATTCTCTGAGTCACTTGGGATTTATATCTGTTGATCACTATGAAGAACTTGAAAGACGCTAACACCAAGATTTTGCCCTCAACTACGAGGGGAGGTAAGGAACTGCCATCTAGCTTTGCACTAGATTCTCCTTCCGTTATTGATAGGCTTGAGACACCTAAACCTGCTACTGCTATGAATTCTGATATGTCGCATGTTATTGATGATGACACTTCTTCTATGCATGATGAAACTACTTCTGTGTGTGATACTACTTTGCCATTAGGTGAATTGCTTGATCATAGTGTTGATGAATGTTCCCCCAATGATTATGTATTACCTGTTGTTCCTAAGGGTTATTGTTGGTGTCAAAACCGGCGGATCTCGGGTAGGGGGTTGTCGGTGTCAAAACCGGCGGATCTCGGGTAGGGGGTCCCGGACTGTGCGTCTAGGCGGATGGTAACAGGAGACAAGGGACACGATGTTTTACCCAGGTTCGGGCCCTCTTGATGGAGGTAAAACCCTACGTCCTGCTTGATTGATATTGATATTGTGGATGTTTACAAGAGTGGATCTACCACGAGATCAAGGAGGCTAAACCCTAGAAGCTAGCCTATGGTATGATTGTAATGGTTGTTGTTGTCCTACGGACTAGAGCCATCCGGTTTATATAGACACCAGAGAGGGCTAGGGTTACACAGAGTCGGTTACAATGGTAGGTGATCTACATATCCGTATCGCCAAGCTTGCCTTCCACGCCAAGGAAAGTCCCATCCGGACACGGGACAAAGTCTTCAATCTTGTATCTTCATAGTCTTGGAGTCCGGTCGATGATGATAGTCCGGCCGATGATAGTTCGGCTGATGATGGTAGTCCAGCTATCCGGACACCCCCTAATCCAGGACTCCCTCGGTAGCACCTGAACCAAGCTTCAATGACGATAAGTCCGGTGCGTATATTGCTTGGCATTGCAAGGCAGGTTCCTCCTCCGAATGATAGAAGATTGTGAACACCAGGATAGTGTCTGGCTCTGCAAAATAAATTCCACATTCCACCGTAGAGAGAATAACATATACACAAGTTCAATCTGCTGACGTTTTTTGCGGCATGACGTCACGCCACTACCAAGCCATTACTTGAATCGTTTTTTGCTCTACCACCTCAGCGCATTTAGCGAAGCAGTTTCCTTGGCATGTCTTGTCGAAGCAGAGATCGTGTTCCCCCTTAATCCGGGATTCTCATCAATACGGACGTGGGTAACCCAACCGCGCCATTTATGTTGACGCTTGGGGGATAAGCGAGTTTTACCAGGCCGGTGGGGGACGCGTAGACTTCGCCCGCCCATATAAGGGATTAGGATTCACTTTTTCACCTACGCCTTCTTCCTCCTTTACTTATCCATCTCCGCGCACTCGAGCTCCAGCGCCCAAGCCCGCACATCTCGTCTCAACCTTCCCCAGTTATGTCCGGAGCGGGAGGCAAGTGGATGACCTCCTCCGTTACGGAGGAGCACATTGAAAGACTGCGCAGCGCCGGCTACCTGTCCGGCGATATCGTGCACCGGCTGCCCGACGAGGGGCAGCTCATCCCCACCCCCAGGCCCCATGAGAGGGTCGTTTTTCTTCCCCACTTCCTCCGCGGACTAGGTTTTCCACTTCACCCCTTTGTCTGGGGGCTCATGTTCTACTACGGCCTGGATTTCCATGATCTGGCGCCGAACTTCATCCTCAACATCTCGGTGTTTATCGTTGTGTGCGAGGCCTTCCTCTGCATCCAGCCCCACTTCGGCTTGTGGCTAAAGACCTTCAATGTCAAGCCGAAGGTAGTGAAGGGCACTCAAGCGGAGTGTGGAGGCGCCATGTTGGGCAAGATGCCCAATGTCCTTTGGTTCGAAGGGGCCTTCATGGAATCCATCAAGGGGTGGCAATCGGGGTGGTTCTATATCACCGAGCCGCGCGACCCTAAGTGGGCGGCGGCCACCGAGTTCAGATCTGGTATCCCCATGCAGCTCACCTCCTGGAAAGAGAAGGGCTTGCTGTGGTGTAGTTCGGAGGAGCTGACGGGACTCCAAGCCTGTATCCAGAAGCTGGTGAAGAAGCTCAGGCTGGTTAACGTGGTCCAAGTCATGCTCGTCCGCCGGATTCTCCCATGCCAAGAGCGGGCATTCAATCTGTGGGAGTTCAATCTGGAACAGCACCAGGTGCTGAGCGGGCTCTTCGACACGACGTACGAAGGCGCCTGGAGGGTGCTGTTTAAGGGCGCCGAAGCCCCCGCATCCGCGACTGAAGATCGCGGATTTCACTTGCAGCACCAAGCCGACGAGGTAAGTGATTCTACCCCTTTACGGGACACTTGCTTTTCATAGTTTGACTCTATGCGGGTTTTAATTTCCCTTTTTCCTTTGACTGGACCGGATGAGGAAGGCGGAGCAGATTATCTGCCCGGCTCCCATGCCAGAAAACCAAGTAGACGCCCGTCTAGCGAGGCTGCTAGTTCCGGCACCGCACGTGGTGCCGGAGAAGAAGGCCAAGAAGGAGGCCACGGGTGCTCGAAAGAGTTCCCGCTTTCAGGTGTCCGACGACTCCGGGGCGGACTCCTCCCCCGAAAACGAGGAGGAGAAGGAGGACTCTCTCCCACAGGAGGGAGAGAGGAAGAGGAAGGCTTCCCCAACAGGGGAGGCCGAAGGGTCCAAGAGGGGAAGGACTATTCTCCTGGACAGCTCCGCCAACATCAACGTTGGCGAGGAAGAATGGCCTTCAAGGGCCAGGCTTCCGGCGAGATCGTAAGTATCCGGATTCCTGAATGATTTATAATTTCTTTTTCTGCATCACATAGTGTCATTCTGATGCCGCATGCTGCCTGTAGTCCGGCCAATGATGATCTCCCCGCGTCATCGAGCGGGTCGTTGGCTCCGTCGGATGTAGACTCCATCCCGACTGCCTTCACCCCTCGCGACACCGAGGACGCCGAGGTGGGATCCCAAGAAGGGACCCATCAGGGGAGGCTCCGGAGGCGCCACAAGGCAGCCTCCCGGACTTTGCGCCGGACTCCACATCAGAACCAGCAGTGGTTCCGGAGTTCGGCCGGCGGCCCCTTCGCACGAAGGGCAAGACCGTGACACCGGCGGCTTCAATCCACCCGGAGGCGCCAGACAATTTGTTGGAGGCGCTCCAGAGCACTTCCATCGAGGAAGAACACCGCACTATTTATGAGTGCGGTGATTCAGAAGGTACAGCTCGCCAAGAGCGGGCTGACCGAAGCCTGCAGTAGCCTTCTATCAGGCTTTGAGGTAAGAAGATAAAAATATGCAATGTAATACCGCATAGACAGTAGCCCCTGATGCTCGGTTCGGTGTTCGGAAAGAAAAGCCGGACTGAGGATCTGAAAAAAAAGAAGATATACGCAGGGTTGCTAAAAAATTATGTCAATATGGGCTGCAGGCTGCGCTGCTGACCTCTACCGCACTGACTGCGGAGGCTGGTGCTTTGAAGCAGGAGCTCAAGCGGTCCGAGCAAGAGCTCGGCCGCGCCAAGAAGCAGCTCCAGGACAAAGAAGGTGAGTAACACCACTTTGAACTTGTACCTTACAGAAAAGGATTTAGGTTGCAACAAAAAATAACAAGGATAACATGTGTACTGCAGGGGCCACGAACGAGGTGGCGACCCTAAAGGAGGCCGTGTCCGCGGCCGAACGCAATGCGGCCGCGGAACGGGCAGAGCGAGAAAAGCAGGAGGCGCAGGTGGTGGTGGTTCGGCAAGAGCTCCAGTCTCTCATGGAAAAGCATGAGAGTTTGGAGCG
This sequence comes from Triticum dicoccoides, assembly GCF_002162155.2. Taxonomy (NCBI): domain Eukaryota; kingdom Viridiplantae; phylum Streptophyta; class Magnoliopsida; order Poales; family Poaceae; genus Triticum; species Triticum dicoccoides. The sequence continues at coordinate 723,182,712 of NC_041391.1, forward strand.
TGACTCAAAGACTCAAGAGTCCGAGCTTGCCTCGGCTCTCGAAAGTGCCAAAACTGCCAAGGCCGATGCCCATAAGTCTCTTTCAGGAGATTGAGTTGGTGAGGAAGATAGCGGTGGGTAAGGCATTTTTCATGCAAAGCAAGCATGTGAATGTAAATTACGTGTTACTTACCCGAATTCGGAGCTTTCCAGGGGCGTTTGCAGATCTGCCTTGCAGTGTGTCTGATGCCGCCGCATTCTACCGAGCTGAGGAGGGGAGCTCAACGGAGAAGGTCTTCTGGTCTCAGTATGCTGAGGCCGGCCATCCGATGCCCCCTAGCGAACAGCTGAAGCAGCTAGTCGAGCTCCACAATGCGGACGAGCAGGCCATGAAGGGCCTCATAGTTCGGCTGTGGCCTAGAGAGGCCATACCTGGCAGCTACTTCGGCCTCGTGCGACGGTTGGTGGATGCGTGCCCCTGGGTGGATGTTATCAAGCGCTCCGCCTGTGTTGAAGGTGCTCGTCGGGCCCTTGCCCACGCAAAGGTGCATTGGGGCAAGCTGGATGCGGAGAAGCTAATCACTGACGCGCCACCAGCGGGCAAGGAATATCATACGCCCGAGATGTACTATAAGACTGTCCTGAAGGGTGCCCGCAAGATTATGGATGAGTGCCCCAGGGATGTAATTATTGAGTAAATTCGCAATGTGTTATCCTGTGCGCTGAAAACTTTGTTCATATGCACTAAGCAATGCTTGTTAATTTAAAATATTACCTTCTGTGCGGCCGTTTATTAAATCTGAGAGATGGCAAGTCGTCGGCTTCAGCCCCCATGCCACGAGTGCTGGGGTGTTCGGGATAAACTTGAGCACTCTTGTTCCCATTTTTGGGTCCATCTAGGGAGGCGCTCAACACAACGAACAAGGCAACCGGACTCATAGTGCTTGAACACTCTCACTTAGCCATAGAATTCTATAATTTTAAATTTCGGCGAAGCCCCTAGTATTCGGAAGACCGAATTCGGGGCGCTATCCACGCCTTCGTCGGACATTATCCGGAACTTCGCTCGAAGCGGCGTAGGTCTTTAAGGACCCGAAAGGACCTCTCGAATAGCGACCAGTCTCTTGCCTTATCATGACGGTCAGTTTTAGCTTTCTCCACTGAGGCGTTAACCCAGCTCAACCGGGGCGCAATCGCAGTGGTTCTCCCAGTGCTACCTTAGCCGATAGAACGGAACGTAAGGTGCCAAACATGGGAGCCGGGCAAACCCAACTATTGACCCAAGACATGATTCGGAGCCGATTCATATAATGTTATAAGTTCGGGGTGCCGCACTTGTGAAAGTGTGCGGTCTTTATCACACCATAATGCGGGGAACATAAGCCCCTGGTGTATTTGGCCGTACCAAACTGTATGGATGCAACATGTCGTAAATGAACATATATATATAAGGTAATGCAATTATGGGCAAAAAGTGCTGCATTTTATTCGAGAAGATATGCTATGAGTGTGGAATGATACAAATAGTGCGGAAAGCAAGGGATTGAACGAATTAAAGGCGTCTCCCTCCAGGGGTAGGCCGCGGAATGGTGTATTTAACAAATTTAATGCACGTAATGGAGACCACCTCAGTGTTCGTCGCAGCCTTTGTCCCTCCCTGGCTGTTGCATCATGAGTTCGGCAGGTTTGCCGCCGGACAGAGTTCTGTATAAAAAAGAGAGAAATAAAAGATAAAAAGAGCGACACACTTGGGAGCCCCTGGTGTGGTCGAACCGCACTCTGGGTCTGTTGTGGTTGTGCCTCTCCCCCTATGCCCATGGTATCTCCAGGGCGTAATTATGTACGCAGAGAGTTTGTCTCACAATTGTGCGAGGGCTGGGGTTGAGGCCGCATTGCTACGCGTGCTCGGAACGTGCCAAGTGGTCTTGGTTGATGTTGCTCCGGGCGTGTTTGGCCATGTCCGGTCGTTTAACGGCCGGACTTGAAAATTGCCTTAAAAGGCTGCTCTGTACTTCTGCCGCGAGAGCTGCTGTATGTTCGTCCGTTCGGAGGGAGCGTTCCGTGTTTCCATTGACCGTGATGACTCCCCGAGGGCCTGGCATCTTGAGCTTAAGGTATGCATAATGCGGCACCGTATTGAATTTTGTGAACGCGGTTCGTCCGAGCAGAGCGTGATAGCCAATGCGGAATGGGACGATGTCGAAGATTAACTCCTCGCTTCGGAAATTATCCGGGGATCCGAAGACCACTTCCAGTGTAACTGAGCCTGTACAACTGGCCTCGACACCTGGTATGACGCCTTTGAAGGTTGTCTTTGTAGGTTTAATCCTTGAAGGGCCTATGCCCATCTTGCGCACTATATCCTGATAAAGCAGGTTCAGGCTACTGGCGCCGTCCATTAGGACTCTTGTGAGGTGAAATCCATCGACGATTGGGTCTAAAACCAATGCGGCGAATCCACCATGGTGGATACAGGTCGGATGGTCTCTTCGATCGAAAGTGATAGGGCAAGAGGACCATGGGTTGAATTTTGGGGCGACTGGCTCCATCGCGTATACGTCCCTTAGTGCACGCTTCCGCTCCCTCTTGGGTATATGCGTTGCGTATATCATGTTTATCGTCCGAACTTGAGTGGGGAATCCCTTTTGTCCTCTGTTGTTCGGCGGCCGGGTCTCTTCCTCGTCATCGCTGTGTAGTCCCTTGTCACTGTTTTCGGCGATTAATTTGCCTGCCTGCTTGAATACCCAACAATCTCTGTTGGTGTGGTTAGTTGGCTTTTCGGGGGTTCCATGTATTTGACAGGAGTGGTCGAGTATTCGGTCCAAATTGGACGGGCCCGGAGTGGTTCTTTTGAATGGCTTCTTCCGTTGACCGGGCTTGGAGCCTCGGAATCCGGCGTTGACTGCCGTATCCTCATTGCTGTCGCCGTTAATGCGGCATTAGTTTTTGTTTCGACGCGACCTGCCATTGCGGTCCTTGGTATCCGGACTGCCAGCGTTTTTGCTGAGGTTGTTGCTGCGAGCTAGCCAGCTATCCTCTCCCGCACAAAAGCGGGTCATGAGTGATGTGAGGGCTGCCATGGATTTCGGCTTTTCTTGTCCTAGGTGCCGCGCCAGCCACTCGTTGCGGATGTTATGTTTGAAGGTAGTGAGGGCCTCTGCATCCGGACAGTCGACGATTTGATTTTTCCTTGTTAAGAACCGTGTCCAGAATTGCCTGGCCGATTCGTCTGGCTGCTGGATTATGTGGCTTAGGTCATCTGCGTCCGGTGGTCGCACATACGTGCCCTGGAAGTTGTCGAGGAATGCGGCTTCCAGGTCTTCCCAGCATCCAATTGACTCTGCGGGCAGGCTGTTAAGCCAATGCTGAGCTGGTCCTTTAATCTTGAGCGGGAGATATTTGATGGCGTGAAGATCGTCGCCGCGGGCCATATGTATATGGAGGAGATAATCTTCAATCCAAATCGCGGGGTCTGTTGTGCCATCATAGGATTCGATATTAACGGGTTTAAACCCTTCAGGGATTTGATGATCCATTACTTCGTCAATGAAGCATAGTGGGTGTGTGGCGCCTCTGTATTGAGCAATATCGCGACGTAGCTCGAGAGAGTGTTGTCTGTTGTGTTCGGCCCGGCCGGAGTAGTTGTATCCGGCGCGACGGTATTCTTCGTGGGTCTTGGGGCGCCCACGTGATCCATAGATAGATCTGGATTGTCTTGCCTTGTCCTCTAATATATCCCACAAGTCCGGCGCGTTCCCCCGTGGCTTCATGCTTTTTGAGCGATGCCGGGGTACGGTTTTGGTGGAGGGCTTGCATGCCTCTCTGTCTCAGCACCGAGGTGGTCAGTCTGCCGTATTATGCGCTGGTGATGTAGGTTTGTACGCTTCCTCCTCTAGTCGGGGGAGCAACTTGCGTTTTGGGTAACTTTTGGAGGGGCGTTCGAGTTCATACTCTTCGGCCGCGAGGACCTCGGTCCATCTGTCGGCCAGTAGGTCTTGATCAGCTTGAAGCTGTTGCTGCTTTTTCTTTAGGCTGTTTGCCGTGGCCATTAGCCTGCGTCTGAAACGCTCTTGTTCGACGGGATCCTCAGGCACGACCAATTCGTCGTCGTCGAGGCTTGCCTCGTCTCCGGAGGGAGGTAAGTAATTATCATCCTCGACCTCTTCGTCTGCCGCCCTCTCGCGAGGGCTTGCTTCTGCCTCCTCCTGCGCTAGATCGTGTTGAAGGTGGTTGTCTTCGGCACTTTCTGGGGTGTTATTATCTCCTGTGCCGGAATCTCCATTCTTGCTGTGGCTGGATTTAGAGCGGCGCCGCTGACGTCGGTGCTTGGGCTGTTTCTTTAAGGAATCGGCCTCTGTTGCTTCTTCACCGTCCCCATCTTTTGGGGTGTCCACCATGTATATGTCGTATGACGAGGTGGTCTTCCAGCGTCCTGTAGGCACTGGTTCTTGATAGTCTAGGGTTTAGGGTTTAGGGTTTAGGGTTTAGGGTTTAGGGTTTAGAGTTCTGTATAAAAAAGAGAGAAATAAAAGATAAAAAGAGCGACACACTTGGGAGCCCCTGGTGTGGTCGAACCGCACTCTGGGTCTGTTGTGGTTGTGCCTCTCCCCCTATGCCCATGGTATCTCCAGGGCGTAATTATGTACGCAGAGAGTTTGTCTCACAATTGTGCGAGGGCTGGGGTTGAGGCCGCATTGCTACGCGTGCTCGGAACATGCCAAGTGGTCTTGGTTGATGTTGCTCCGGGCGTGTTTGGCCATGTCCGGTCGTTTAACGGCCGGACTTGAAAATTGCCTTAAAAGGCTGCTCTGTACTTCTGCCGCGAGAGCTGCTGTATGTTCGTCCGTTCGGAGGGAGCGTTCCGTGTTTCCATTGACCGTGATGACTCCCCGAGGGCCTGGCATCTTGAGCTTAAGGTATGCATAATGCGGCACCGTATTGAATTTTGTGAACGCGGTTCGTCCGAGCAGAGCGTGATAGCCAATGCGGAATGGGACGATGTTGAAGATTAACTCCTCGCTTCGGAAATTATCCGGGGATCCGAAGACCACTTCCAGTGTAACTGAGCCTGTACAACTGGCCTCGACACCTGGTATGACGCCTTTGAAGGTTGTCTTTGTAGGTTTAATCCTTGAAGGGCCTATGCCCATCTTGCGCACTATATCCTGATAAAGCAGGTTCAGGCTACTGCCGCCGTCCATTAGGACTCTTGTGAGGTGAAATCCATCGACGATTGGGTCTAAAACCAATGCGGCGAATCCACCATGGTGGATACTGGTCGGATGGTCTCTTCGATCGAAAGTGATAGGGCAAGAGGACCATGGGTTGAATTTTGGGGCGACTGGCTCCATCGCGTATACGTCCCTTAGTGCACGCTTCCGTTCCCTCTTGGGTATATGCGTTGCGTATATCATGTTTATCGTCCGAACTTGAGTGGGGAATCCCTTTTGTCCTCTGTTGTTCGGCGGCCGGGTCTCTTCCTCGTCATCGCTGTGTAGCCCCTTGTCACTGTTTTCGGCGATTAATTTGCCTGCCTGCTTGAATACCCAACAATCTCTGTTGGTGTGGTTAGCTGGCTTTTCGGGGGTTCCATGTATTTGACAGGAGTGGTCGAGTATTCGGTCCAAATTGGACGGGCCTGGAGTGGTTCTTTTGAATGGCTTCTTCCGTTGACCGGGCTTGGAGCCTCGGAATCCGGCGTTGACTGCCGTATCCTCATTGCTGTCGCCGTTAATGCGGCATTAGTTTTTGTTTCGACGCGACCTGCCATTGCGGTCCTTGGTATCCGGACTGCCAGCGTTTTTGCTGAGGTTGTTGCTGCGAGCTAGCCAGCTATCCTCTCCCGCACAAAAGCGGGTCATGAGTGATGTGAGGGCTGCCATGGATTTCGGCTTTTCTTGTCCTAGGTGCCGCGCCAGCCACTCGTTGCGGATGTTATGTTTGAAGGCAGCGAGGGCCTCTGCATCCGGACAGTCGACGATTTGATTTTTCCTTGTTAAGAACCGTGTCCAGAATTGCCTGGCCGATTCGTCTGGCTGCTGGATTATGTGGCTTAGGTCATCTGCGTCCGGTGGTCGCACATACGTGCCCTGGAAGTTGTCGAGGAATGCGGCTTCCAGGTCTTCCCAGCATCCAATTGACTCTGCGGGCAGGCTGTTAAGCCAATGCTGAGCTGGTCCTTTAATCTTGAGCGGGAGATATTTGATGGCGTGAAGATCGTCGCCGCGGGCCATATGTATATGGAGGAGATAATCTTCAATCCAAATCGCGGGGTCTGTTGTGCCATCATAGGATTCGATATTAACGGGTTTAAACCCTTCAGGGATTTGATGATCCATTACTTCGTCAATGAAGCATAGTGGGTGTGTGGCGCCTCTGTATTGAGCAATATCGCGACGTAGCTCGAGAGAGTGTTGTCTGTTGTGTTCGGCCCGGCCGGAGTAGTTGTATCCGGCGCGACGGTATTCTTCGTGGGTCTTGGGGCGCCCACGTGATCCATAGATAGATCTGGATTGTCTTGCCTTGTCCTCTAATATATCCCACAAGTCCGGCGCGTTCCCCCGTGGCTTCATGCTTTTTGAGCGATGCCGGGGTACGGTTTTGGTGGAGGGCTTGCATGCCTCTCTGTCTCGGCCCCGAGGTGGTCGGTCTGCCGTATTATGCGCTGGTGATGTAGGTTTGTACGCTTCCTCCTCTAGTCGGGGGAGCAACTTGCGTTTTGGGTAACTTTTGGAGGGGCGTTCGAGTTCATACTCTTCGGCCGCGAGGACCTCGGTCCATCTGTCGGCCAGTAGGTCTTGATCAGCTTGAAGCTGTTGCTGCTTTTTCTTTAGGCTGTTTGCCGTGGCCATTAGCCTGCGTCTGAAACGCTCTTGTTCGACGGGATCCTCAGGCACGACCAATTCGTCGTCGTCGAGGCTTGCCTCGTCTCCGGAGGGAGGTAAGTAATTATCATCCTCGACCTCTTCGTCTGCCGCCCTCTCGCGAGGGCTTGCTTCTGCCTCCTCCTGCGCTAGATCGTGTTGAAGGTGGTTGTCTTCGGCACTTTCTGGGGTGTTATTATCTCCTGTGCCGGAATCTCCATTCTTGCTGTGGCTGGATTTAGAGCGGCGCCGCTGACGTCGGTGCTTGGGCTGTTTCTTTAAGGAATCGGCCTCTGTTGCTTCTTCGCCGTCCCCATCTTTTGGGGTGTCCACCATGTATATGTCGTATGACGAGGTGGTCTTCCAGCGTCCTGTAGGCACTCGTTCTTGATAGTCTCCGGCATCGTTGTTCATACCGTCGATGTATTCAGAGTCGTAGTCTAGTACGTCGGTTAGATCGTCGACGGTGGCTACGGAGTGGGTGGTGGGTGGGCTCTGAATTTCTTCGTCGTCCGCGTCCCAACCATCCTGGCCGTAGTTCGGCCAGGGCTCTCCGGATAGCGAGAGAAGCTTCAGCGAATCTAAGATGTCGCCGAAGGGTGAGTGCTGAAAGATGTCCGCAGCGGTGAATTCCATGATCGGCGCCCAATCGGATTCGACTGGCAGGGGCGCAGGAGGTTCGGAGTCCGGCAGAGAGTCCAGCACCTCGGAGTCATGAGCTTTATGCGGGACAAGGTAAGTGTTCGGCTCCATCACCGTAGAAGTTGCAGCTCCTGAGGCGGTGTGCAGCCATCCGTCCTCGATCTGAGTGATCGGCTCCGGACTATGGGTCGGAGCGGATTCATGTGCGGCCTCCAAGGTGCTGTCCGGCGGCAGAGTTAGGTCGTGCCCATCGTGACAGCGCGGCATGCTCGGCTGTGGCTCAGATCCATCGAAGATCAAGTCCCCGCGGATATCGGCCGTGAAGTTTAGGATTCCAAACCTGACCTGACGGCCAGGGGCATAGTTTTCGATCTGCTCCAGATGGCCAAGTGAGTTGGCCCGCAGTGCGAAGCCGCCGAAGACGAAGATCTGTCCGGGGAGAAAAGTCTCACCCAGGACTGCATCGTTGTCAATTGAAGAGGCCGTCAAGCCTATTGGTGACGACATAGAGGAACTCTCAATGAAAGCACCAATGTCGGTGTCCAAACAGGCGGATCTCGGGTAGGGGGTCCCGGACTGTGCGTCTAGGCGGATGGTAACAGGAGACAAGGGACACGATGTTTTACCCAGGTTCGGGCCCTCTTGATGGAGGTAAAACCCTACGTCCTGCTTGATTGATATTGATATTGTGGATGTTTACGAGAGTGGATCTACCACGAGATCAAGGAGGCTAAACCCTAGAAGCTAGCTTATGGTATGATTGTAATGGTTGTTGTTGTCCTACGGACTAGAGCCATCCGGTTTATATAGACACTGGAGAGGGCTAGGGTTACACAGAGTCGGTTACAATGGTAGGAGATCTACATATCCGTATCGCCAAGCTTGCCTTCCACGCCAAGGAAAGTCCCATCCGGACACGGGACGAAGTCTTCAATCTTGTATCTTCATAGTCTTGGAGTCCGGTCAATGATGATAGTCCGGCCGATGATAGTTCGGCTGATGATGGTAGTCCGGCTATCCTATGTATAATATGTCGCCTTTCCTATGTAGGTGGCGAGGTGTTCGGTGGCTAGCCGGACTGATGCATTTGCCGAGATAAAGCGGCAACTTGACATGGCAGATGCCGACATCGAGCTTGTGAATGAGAGGCTAGACGAGGCACAAGGTATGTAACGTCTCCAAAGACATCTGGTAAGAGGGGCTTGATGCTCGTACCGTATAACATATGTGCTTAATGCAGATGGTGCTGCTGCCGTGGAGAGCCTTCGAGCCGAACTCGCCCGAGCCAAGGAACAAGCGAGGAAAAGCGATGCAGCTGCCATTAAAGCGGACGAAGAGCTAAAAGCCGAAGAGGCTGCTCACTGCCAGAGCAAGAAAGTAATAGCCGAGATGGCTGTAAAATTGAAGGATGCTGCCGACCGTTGTAAGCTTCTACAAAAGGTCACTGCCGAGGCCAAGGACACATGCTCTACAATGAGAGCTATGAAGGAGGAGCTACGTCAGGCCGGAGATATCGCGGTTGGAAAGTCCTGTATGTTGTGGATGATGTTCGGGGATCCTAAGTATGCTCCGTTAGACCGAAAGTGGAGTGCGGCGAATACTTACCTGGATTTGGCGGCGAGTGCCACAGACGCGAAAGAGCACTTCCAGGGTCTAGGTGACCATGAATTGGAAGAACTTTCTTGGTCGCAGTTCCACAATCCAGAGCGCCCACTTTCGGTATCCGACCGTTAGGCCGCTTGGGCGGAGCTGAACAGGTTATCCGGACTCGCCATGAGGTACGTCGCGAGTCGTTTATGGCCGGCAGAGCCAGAGCCGAAGAGTTATTTTAGCTTGGTGCGGCAGTTCCTTGGTTTGGTGCCACATGTTGATGCGATGAAGTGGTCAGCGTGCATAGAGGGTGCACAGATGGCTCTTGCCCGTGTCAAGACATACTGGGCGGATATGAATGCCAGTGTTGTTGCATCCCGGGATTCGGAGGATGTTGTGTTCGAATAACATGTGCTATTGTAAAACAATATTTTGATGGGATATAAAAGCTTTTTATACTTGTGCTTTCAAGAATTAGGATGCCTCATGTGCGGCCGTTAATGTATATGTGTATATAACCTGAAAGATGGCAGTCGTTGGCTTTAGCCCCCACGCATATAATGCGGGGGTGTTCGCAGAAGGCGCCTTTTCACAGTTGATCCAACGTCTTGGTCCTATAAAGGAGGTGATAGCGCAGCGGACTAGGCAACCGGACTATAATGCTTTATCACTTTCACTTAGCCATAGGAGTTTGAAAGTGGGGCTACTAAATAGCCCCTGGGGGCAACGCGCTCACCCGAATTCGGGGCGCTTGTGTGCCTGACCAGGAAACGGCCCTTCATTAATGCGGAGGAATCCTAAAGATTCCGGCAAGTCATCGAGTGGTTGACCAGTCTCTCGCTATATCCTGACTGTCAGTTTTCTGCTTTCTCTACTGAGGTGCTCGCCTGGCCGAACCGGGACACAATCGCAGTAGTTCTCCTGGTGCCGCCTTAGCCGATAGAGCGGAACGCAAGGTAGCAAAACACAGGAGCCGGGCAAACCCAACATTTGACCAAAGACATGATTCGGAGCTGATGCATATAAGGCCAAACTCGCGATGCCGAACACTCCCTAAGGTATTCGGTCTTTATGAAAACGGGCCGAAGAAAAGCCCTTGGTAAAAAGCCCCTGGTGTCCGGGTACGCGCAAAATTCTGGCGTGGCCCCGTGCCAAGACGCCAGCCTCCTCCTCGGTTATAGCAAAAAACCGGGGGATGTTATCAACAAGAGACAGTAAAAAATGGTTACACAGGGTCTTAATCTGAAAAGAATCCTTGAAACGGGTCCCTACTGCACGTCTGCGCCTGTGTCTCCGTTGTGCCGTTTTCTGGACTGGTGTAGCACGGTGTTCGTCTGCAAAAGAGAGGAACTTAGTGTAAAAACAATTGTGCGAGAAATCTATGTTAAAATAAACAAAGTATAATACAGAAACATGGGTAGAATTGAGCTTTATTATCTCCTAGTGTAAACGCGCGGAGCCCCTTGTACGGGGTTATGCGGCTATTAAGCCTTTGTATGTTTATGCCGGACTCGTCGAGCCATGTCCAGGGTCTTTAACGACCTTTTTAGGTGCTCTAAGTAGTAAAGTCGGATTAGTGTGCGGCTGTCAAGGCAGCCGCACCATCATCCGCGCTCGGGGAACAATTGATATTTTCCTTTAATGAGATGATGCCTCATGGACCAGGCATTTTGAGTGTAAGGGATGCATAATGCGGTATTGCGTTAAAGCGGGCGAAAGCTTTGCGTCCCAGTAGCGCTTGATAGCGACTTATGAATGGGGCGATGTGGAAGGTTAGCATTTCGCTTCGGAAGTTGTCGGGGGAGCCGAACATGACTTCTAACAAGAGGGAACCCATACAATGGGTATCTGGGCCTGGCGTGACCCCTTGAAAGGAAGTGTTGCCATGGCGAATTATTCCTGGGTTTAACCCCATTTTGCGGATTGTGTCCTGATATAGCAGGTTTAGGTCACTGCCGCCGTCCATTAGGACTTGTGTAAAGTGGAGTCCGTCAATTATTGGATCTAAGACCAAGGCAGTTCAGCCTGCGTTCCGGACACCTCTAGAGTAATCCTAATGGTCGAAGGTGATTGGTTGTAACAACCAGTGGTGGGACTTCTCAGGGACAGGCCGTATGGCGCGTATCTCCGTAGGAGCCACTCTGCTTTTCCCTTGTGTCACATGAAGAGAATTTACTGTTTTAACTTCTTGTGGGAACTTCTTTTGTTCTCCGGTGTTCTGCTTATGGGGTTCGTCGTCATCCTCGCTTGGTATGTCGAGCCCCTTGTGTTCGGCGTTGAGTTTGTCCGATTGCTTGAAGACCCAACAATCTCTGTGGGTATGGTTTGCCGGCCTCCCGGGAGTACTGTGGATTTGACATATTTTGTCCAAGATTTTGTTGAGGCTAGATAGCTCGTCCCTTTCATCTTTGGGGGTGGCTTTTTCCGATTCTTCCGAGAGCTTTTGAATCCGGCGTTGACTGTCGTGCTCTTCAGGCTGTTCTCCTTGGACCGGTATCGCTCCTTGTTACGGCGCAGTTTCCCATTTCCATCTCTAGCTTCGGACAATACTTGGGTCGCTGGTGCTGCTTCTTGCCAACCAGCTATCCTCTCCTGCGCAAAAGCGGGTCATGAGGCACGTCAATGCGGCCATTGTTCTTTGGCTTTTCTTGGCCGAGGTTTCTGGCGAGCCATTCGTCTCGAACGCTATGTTTGAAAGCTGCTAAGGCTTCAGCGTCCAGACAGTCGACTATCTAATTCTTTTTAGTAAGAAATCTGTTCCAGAGTTTCCGGGCTGACTCTCCGGGTTGTTGAGTTATATGGCTTAGATCGTCTGCATCCGGAGGTCGGACATAGGTCCCTTGAAAATTTGCCCGAAAAGCATCCTCGAGCTCTTCCCAACTTCCTATGGTGTTTCCGGGAAGGCTTTTAAGCCAGTGCCAGGCTGGCCCTTTGAGCTTGAGGGGTAGGTATTTTATGGTATGGAGGTCATCTCCTCGTCATCTCCTCTAGCCATGTGTATGTGGAGGATATAATCCTCATTCCAGACTCTAGGGTCTGTTGTTCCGTCGTATGCCTCTATGCTTACGGGCTTGAATCCCGCTGGAAATTCATGGTCCAGCACCTCATTGGTGAAACATAGGGGATGTGCGGTGCCCCTGTATTTGGGTTTGCCGCGATGTTCGGATATTTGTTGCGTTGCATTGCTTACTAGAGCTTGCTTTATTGGCCCGTAGATGGATCTAGTTGGGCCGTCTTTCTGATGCAAATCTGTGTGCGGATCACGCGCCGGATTGAGTGCGGCGCCCTTTGCCGCTCGAAGTCGGTCATGGGGTCGTCTATCCGACCTGGTGGCTTCCTTGTTTTTTGACCGTGGGGGCTCTAAGGTCTCCTCATCAAATTCCGGTAGTAATTTTCGCGTCGGATGCTCTTTGTGTGGTGACTGTTGCCGTACTTGTGTGCGGTGTTGAGTACTCTATCACATCTGATTCTGAGTGCATCGTCCGCTGTTTTGAGCTTCCGCTTCTGCTTTTTCAGGCTACACGCCGTCGCGACGAGCCTTTGGTGGAGGTTATTCTTCTCCAGCAATTTGTCTGGCGTGAGGTTGTCCGGACTATTATCTTCGCCGGGGACGGGATATTTGGTTTGTTCATCAAAGTTGCCCTGTTCGGACGGTTGCTCGATGGTATGTTCGTTGTCCGCCGGTTCCTCCTGCTCTATGGCTGGGTCTCTGTCGAGGTGAGGTTTGGCGCGGCGTTTACGCTGTCGCTTTGATTGCTTATCGAGGGAATGATTCCTCGTTGCGCCCTTTTGATCCTCGTCTTTGTTTCTTTTAGGTGTGTCCACCATGTATACATCCTGGGATGAGGTGGTTGTCTAGGGCCCTATAGGCGCTGGTTCTTGTTTGTATTTTTCATCGGCGTCCATACCGTCGATGTCTTCGGAGTTGAAGTCGAGCATATTAGTTAAATTATCGATAGTGGCTACGAAGTGAGTGGTGGGTGGGTTTCGGATTTCTTCGTCGTCCGCATCCCAACCTCGCTGACCGTAGTTTAGCTAGGACTCTCGTGATAGAGAGAGATACTGTAGTGAATCCGGGATGTCACCGAAGGGTGAGTTCTGAAAGATGTCCGCGGTGGTGAACTCCATGATCGGAGCCCAATTGGGTTTGATCGGAAGGGGTGCGGAAGATTCGGAGTTCGGCACCTTGGAGTCACAAGCTTCACAAAGGACAAGGCTGGTATTCGGCTCAATCGCTGTAGAGATTGCAGCCCCCGAGGCGGCGTCCAACCATCCGTCCCCGATTGGAACGGTCAGCTCCGAGCTAAGGGTCGGAGCGGACACCTGAGCGGCGCTCTTGACGCTGTCCGGCGGCAGAGCTAGATCATGCCCATCGTGACAGTTCGGCGCGCTCGGTTGTGGCTCGAATCCGTTGAAGATCAAGTCCCCGCGGATGTCAGCCGTGTAGTTCAAATTTCCAAATCTGACTTGATGGCCAGGGGCGTAGCTTTCGATCTGCTCCAGATGGCCAAGCGAATTGGCCCGTAGTGCAAAGCCGCCGAACACGAAGATCTATCCGGGGAGAAAAGTCTCACCCTGGACCGCGTCATGGTTGATGATCGAAGAAGCCATCGGGCCTAAGGGTGACGACACAGAGGAACTCTCAATGAAAGCACCAATGTCGGTGTCAAAACCGGCGGATCTCGGGTAGGGGGGCCCGAACTGTGCGTCTAGGCGGATGGTAACAGGAGACAAGGGACACGATGTTTTTACCTAGGTTCGGGCCCTCTCGATGGAGGTAAAACCCTACTCCTGCTTGATTAATATTGATGATATGGGTGGTACAAGAGTTGATCTACCACGAGATCAGAGAGGCTAAACCTTAGAAGCTAGCCTATGGTATGATTGTTGTTCGTCCTACGGACTAAAACTCTCCGGTTTATATAGACACTAGAGAGGGCTAGGGTTACACAGAGTCGGTTACAATGGGAGGAGATCTACATATCGTATCGCCAAGCTTGCCTTCCACGTCAAGGAAAGTCCTATCCGGACACGGGACGAAGTCTTCAATCTTGTATCTTCATAGTCCGGGAGTCCGGCCATCTAGACACCCCCTAATCCAGGACTCCCTCAGTTATGTTATGAACAAAGAAGCTGCTGAAGCTATTCTTGCTTGCAATGATAGAAATGATCTTAAGAAATTATTAGCTAAATGGAAGCAGCAGTCTTTTAATGCTAGAATGAAACCCGATCCTACTTTTGCTACTTCACCTATCTGTGTTACTATAAGGATTATGAATTCTCTGTTGATCCTGATATTATTACTTTAGTTGAATCTGATCCTTTTTATGGCCTTGAATCTGAAACTGTTGTGGCACATCTTACTAAGTTGAATGATATAGCCACCCTGTTTACTCATGATGAGAAGTCTCGCTATTTATATATCCTTAAGATATTCCCGTTCTCATTAAAGGGTGATGCTAAGACTTGGTATAATTCTCTTGCTCCTGGTTGTGTGCGTAGTCCCCAGGATATGATTTATTAGTTCTCTGCTAAATATTTCCCTGCTCATAAGAAACAAGTTGCCTTGCGAGAAACATATAATTTTGTACAAACCAAAGAAGAGAGTCTCCCACAATCTTGGGGGAGGCTTCTCCGGTTGCTTTATGCTTTGCCTCATCATCATCTTAAGAAGAATGAAATACTTGATATCTTTTATGATGGACTAACCGATGCCTCCAAGGACCACTTGAATAGTTGTGCTGGTTGTGTTTTCAGGGAAAGAACAATCGACAAAGCTGAAATATTATTGAATAATATGTTGACTAATGAAAATAATTGGACTCTTCCCGAGACAGTTCCTGAAGTAATTCCTGAACCAATTGAGCCAACTCCTGAGCCTATTCCTAAACCCACTCCGAAGAAGAGAGATGTTTTATTCCTCGATCCTGAAGATATGCAAGAGGCAAAGAAATCAATGAAAGAAAAAGCTATTAAATCTGAAGATGTTAAAAATTTACCACCTATTGAAGAAATACATGGTCTGAATATACCGCCTGAAGAACCAAATTCTCTTGATAACCCGACATAGGTAGTAAATGTAAATTCTCTCTATAGATATGATAAAGTTGAAATACGTCTACTAAATTTAATAGCCATTGCTTAGATGAATTTGATGACTTTATGGCTACACAAGAAAGTTTTAATGCTTATGTTGGTAAAGAGTTAAAGAATAATGCTTTCGAGATACGACGCGTAGGTGATAATCTGGCTAGAGTTAAAGATGAACTTCACCGCGTTAGCAAATATGCTTCTATGGTTGCTACTCAAGCCGAGCAAGTGCTCAAGGCTCAAAATGATTTGCTTGATGAATTGAATAATAAAAATGACTTTGCTGTTAGAGTGGCTACTAGAACTGGTAGAATGACTCAGGAACCTTTGTATCCTGAAGGCCACCCTAAAAGAATTGAACAAGATTCTCAGAATAATAATCTAGATGTTCCTAGTTCTTCTAAGAAGAAGAAAAAGAAGAATGATAGGACTGTGCAAACTTCTAGGGAACCTAATATTGAAACACTTGAGAATCCCAATAATACGTCTATCTCTGATGCTGAAACGCAATCAGGTGATGAAAATGAACTTGATGATAATGCTAATGATAATGTTCATGTTGATGCTCAACCTAGTAATAACAACGATGTAGAGATTGAACCTGCTATTGATCTTGATAACCCACAATCAAGAAACCAACATTATGATAAGAGAGATTTTGTTGCTAGGAAGCATGGTAAAGAAAGAGAACCATGGGTTCAGAAACCCATGGCCTTTCCTCCTAAACCATCCAAGTCAAAGGATGATGAGGATTTTGAGCTCTTTGCTGATATGATTAGACCTATTTTCTTATGTATGCACTTAACTGATATGCTTAAAGTAAATCCTTATGCTAAATACATGAAGGATATCATCACAAATAAAAGAAAGATACCGGAAGCTGAAATTCCCACCATGCTTGATAATTACACTTTTAAGGGTGGAATACCAAAGAAACTTGGAGATCCGGGTGTTCCAACTATACCATGCTCCATTAAAAGAAATTATGTTAGAACTGCTTTATGTGATCTTTGGAGCCGGTGTCAGTGTTATGTGTAACACCCCAAAATTTTGATTTGGATTTTTATTAAAATCTTTATTTGATTTAACGGAGGTTATTTGAATTTTTTTTTGAGGGACTCTCCTTCTGAAAATCTTTTATGACAAACTTTTGAAAGGACCTTCTCAACCTTAATCTTTAGTCTTAAGGGTTTTTCAAAATAGTGTTGACTCAACACAAAATGTTGACTCAACCAAGTTGTTGAAATACTTTCTTTTAATGACTTATGGATTGATCATTCCTCATTTAAAAATTTCCTTGCCTTGACCTAGCTTGAAAATTTTACTCCAAGACCCCACCCTCCATTTTGGGTCAAGTCAAATATCCAATCCCAGCAAGTTCAACCGATTTTTTATTTTTATTCTATTTATTTTATCCTCAAAACAATTTCTGTCATTTATTTTGGACCTAGGTGATTTACAAAGGAGCCACCAGAACCCTTTTGAGTTTTTGTTCCAAACAAACTCCTCTGACTAGTCCTTAGCACCCTCAACCTAGATCCATCAAGATCCACTTGTCCACAGTTCAAAATTTTCAAATTTTGCTTGCTGGAAGTTTAAACCAGATTTGCCAAATTTGGTGAAATTCATCCTTTTCCTTCTCCAAAAATTCTGAGACAAATTAGGCCACCCCTTAATGCATTGGGAGGCCACCTCACCAAATATCAACTCCAGAAAACTTTTCCACATGCCAAAAGCATTTCATCAAACACCTGGCGTGCACTGTTCCTAGCAAAATTCAGTAAAGTTCAGAGATTCAGTGTTGGGTTCGGGCGACAGTGTCATTTTCTTCAGAGCCTCTGTGTCAATCTCGCCAGTGCCCTCGTTGGCACGATGCTCACTTCTCCTTCTCCTTATTGGAAGTGCCGCACGATCGTTTGAACAGGCACAGGTGTCGGTGGCGACGTGGCACCTCATCGCCGGCGACTTCTGCGGTGGCAGAGCCACCTGTGGCGGCTAGCAGGAGCCAGCACCTCCTTTCAGCACCATCCAGCACCGCCCAAGCCACCCGAAGCCTCCGCATGGCTGTCCACTTGCCTATGCACGCTGCAGCACCGTCGTCGTGGCCTGGGCAGCCCCGTGAGCCGTTCCATCGAGAACATGGAGTGCCACCCAAGTTTTGCCAGACTTAGCCCCGGAATGGAACCAGTGGGCCAATCCGCAGTCGCCTAGCCACCTAAACCACCTGCCCACCCACCGCCTCACCGTAATCATCGTCGGCGTTATCCCGTTCACGGCCACCGCCTCGGATCGGCTATAAAAGGGAGCCTCGAGCTCGCCTTCGACCCAACACCCCTCCTACACCTCACCAGTGCCACGCCTAGCTTCTAGGAAGACCGCGGGGAGGCCTTCTTCCCCGCCTCCGGCCCCCCTGATCCGCCTCGGGCTCCGGCAGGATTCCTTCCAGTGAGTCCATCCCCGCCTCCCAGACCGTACCAGTCGCCTCCTAGTGCACCCGCACATCTAACCCAAGATCCAATTTGAAGTTTGCAGCCATCCTAGACGAGACGCATCACCACCTGAGCCGCTGTCCGTCGGAGTTGAGGCCGCCGTCGACGTGGTGCTCGCCGACGATCAACTCCAACACCCTTAGGTGCGGAAGGACTTAGTGAACCCGCAGGTACTCCGTTCCCCCTACCTCGCCGTGGATCGCCGCCGGCGACCACCGCAGCCCTCGGGCGTCGCTGACTCTGTTTTAGAAATTCAAACCTGATGGGTGGGACCCCTTGAGGGAGTCTTGGATTAGGGGGTCTCTAGATGACCGGACTATAACCTTTGTCCGGACTACTGGACTATGAAGATAAAAGATTGAAGACTTCCTCCCGTATCCGAATGGGACTTTCCTTGGCGTGGAAGGCAAGCTTGGAGATACGGATGTGTAGATCTCCTCCCATTGTAACCGACTCTGTGTAACCCTAGCACTCTCCGGTGTCTATATAAACCGGAGGGGTTTTAGTCCGTAGGACGAACAACAATCATACCATAGGCTAGCTTCTAGGGTTTAGCCTCTCTAATCTCGTGGTAGATCTAATCTTGTACTACCCATATCATCAATATTAATCAAGCACGAGTACGGTTTTACCTCCATCGAGAGGTCCCGAAACTAGGTAAAAACATCATGTCCCTTGTCTCCTGTTACCATCCGCCTAGACGCACAGTTCGGGACCCCCTACTCGAGATCCGCCGGTTTTGACACCAACATTGGTGCTTTGATTGAGAGTTCCTCTGTGTCGTCACCTTTAGGCCCAATGGCTCCTTCGATCATCAACGACTATGCGGTCCAGGGTGAGACTTTTCTCCCTAGACAGATCTTCGTATTCGGCGGCTTTGCACTGCGGGCCAATTCGCTTGGCCATCTAGAGCAGATCGAAAGCTACGCCCCTGGCCATCAGGTCAGGTTTGGAAGTTGGAACTACACGGTTGACATCCGCGGAGACTTGATCTTCGATGGGTTCGAGCCACAGCCGAGCACGACGCACTGTCACGATGGGCATGATCTAGCTCTGCCACCGAATAGTGCCCGGGAGGCCGCCCCAGTGTCCACTCCGACCCTTAGCTTGGAACCGACTATGCCAATCGAGGATGGGTAGTTGGACACCGCCTCGGGGGCTGCAATATCTACGGCGATCAATCCGAACACCAGCCTTGTCCATTGCGAAGCTCGTGACTCCAAGGTGCCGGACTCCTTTCCGTACTCCGAACCTTCCGCACCACTGCCGATCAAACCTGATTGGGCGCCGATCAAGGACTTCGCCGCCGCGGACATCTTTCAGCACTCGCCCTTCGGCGACATTCTGAATTCACTAAAGTCTCTCTCTTTGTCAGGAGAGCCCTGGCCGGACTATGGTCAACAAGGTTGGGATGCGGACGGCGAAGAAATTCAAAGCCCACCCACCACACACTTCGTAGCCACTTTTGATGATTTAACCGACATACTCGACTCGACTCTGAAGACATCGACGGTATGGACGACGATACAGGAGACGAATAGGAATTAGCGCCTATGGGGGACTGGACAACCACCTCATCTCACGATGTATACATGGTGGACACACCTAAAAGAAACGACAACGAGGAACAAAGGGATGCAACGAGGGATCGTTTCCTCAAAAAGCAATCAGAGCGGCAGCGTAAGCGCCGCTCCAAACCCCACCTTGATAGAGACCCAGCCATAGAGCAGGGCGAACTGGCGGACGACGAACATGCCATCGAGCAACCATCCGAATAGGGCAACTTGGGTAAACAAACCGAACAACCCGTCCCTGGCGAAGATAATAGTCCGGACGACCTCACGCCAGACAACTTGCTGGAGCAGAATAACCTCCACAAAAGGCTCGTCGCCACTGCACGTAGCCTGAAAAAGCAGAAGGGGAAGCTAAAAATAGCGGAAGATGCACTCAGAATTAGATGGGGCAAAGTACTCAACACCGCAGACAAATACGGCGACAGTCGCCGCACAAAGAGCTATCCGAAGTGAAAATTACTGCCAGAATTTGATGAGGAGGCCTTAGAGCCCCTGCAATCAAAAAATAAGGAAGACACCCGGACGGTTAAACAACCCCATGGCCAACATAGAATGGCAAAGGGTGCCACACACAAGCCAGCACGCGATCCGCACAAGGATTCGCATCAAAAAGACGGCCCAGCCAGATCTATCTCCGGGCCAAGAAAGCAAACTCTAGTAAGCAATGCAACACAACAAGTATCCGAACATCACGACACACCCAAATATAGGGGTGCCGCACACCCCTATGTTTCACCGATGAGGTGCTGGACCATGAATTTCCTGCGGGATTCAAGCCCGTAAACATGGAGGCATACGACGGAACAACAGGCCCTGGAGTCTGGATTGAGGATTATATCCTCCACATACACATGGCTAGAGGAGATGACCTGCACGCCATAAAATACTTACCCCTCAAGCTCAAAGGGCCAGCCCGGCATTGGCTTAAAAGCCCTCCCGAAAACACTATAGGAAGTTAGGAAGAGCTCGAGGATGCTTTCCGAGCAAATTTTCAAGGGACCTATGTCCGACCTCCGGATGCAGACGATCTAAGTCATAAAACTCAACAACCCGGAGAGTCAGCCCGGAAACTCTGGAACAGATTTCTTACTTAAAAGAACCAGATAGTCGACTGTCTGGACGCCAAAGCCTTAGCAGCTTTCAAACACAGTGTTCAAGACGAATGGCTCGCTAGACACCTCAGCTAAGAAAAGCCAAGAACAATGGACGCATTAACAAGACTCATGACCCGCTTTTGTGCATGAGAGGATAGCTGGTTGGCAAGAAGCAGTACCAGCGACCCAAGTACATCCGAATTTAGGTATGGAAACGGGAAACCACGACGTAGCAAGGACCACCACCGGACTAAGGGAAACAACCCGAAGAGCACGGCAGTGAACGCCAGATTCAAAAGCTCTCGGCAGAATCAGAAAAAGCTGCCCCTCAAGGTTAACAGGGATGAGCTATCTAACCTCAACAAAATCTTGGACAAAATATGCCAAATCCACAGTACTCCCGGGAATCCTGCAAACCATACCCATAGAGATTGTCGGGTCTTCAAGCAATCCGGCAAACTCAACGCCGAACACAAGGGGCTCGACATACCAAGCGAGGACAACGACGAACCCCATAAGCAGAGCACTGGAGAACAAAAGAAGTTCCCACAAGAAGTCAAAACAGTAAACTCACTTCACGTGACAAAAGGGAAAAACAGAGTGGCGCCTATAGAGATACGCGCCATATGGCCTGGCCCAGAGGAGTCTCGCCACTGGTTGTTCCAACCAATCATCTTTGACGATCAGGATTACTCTAGAAGTATCCGGAACGCAGGATGGACTGCCCTGGTATTAGATCCGGTAATTAACGGACTCCACTTTACAAAAGTCCTAATGGACAGCGGCAGTGGTCTAAACCTACTATATCAGGACACAATCCGCAAAATGGGGATAAACCCAACAAAAATTCACCATGGCAACACTTCCTTTCAAGGGGCAACGCCAGGCCCAGATATCCATTGTAAGGGTTCTCTCTTGTTATAAGTTATGTTCGGCTCCCCCAACAACTTCCGACGCGAAAAGCTAACCTTCCACATCGCCCCATTCCCAAGTAGCTATCAAGCACTACTGCAACACGAAGCTTTCGCCCGCTTTAATGCAATACCGCATTATGCATCCCTTACTCTTAAAATGCCCGGTCCACGAGGCATCATCTCATTAAAGGGAAATATCGAGTGTTCCTCGAGCGCGGAAGACTATGCGGCTGCCTTGATAGCCACACACTAAACAAGCTTCACTATTCAAAGCACCTAAACTGGTCGTTCAGACCCCGGACATGGCTGGACGAGTCCGCATAAACATACAAGGGCTTACTAGCGGCATACCCCCGTACACGGGGCCCACGCGTGTACAACAAGAGACAATAAAGCTCAATTCTACCCATTTTTTGAATTATACTTTGTTTTTTAATATAACATAGATTTTCGCACGATCGTTTTCAACTAAGTTCCTCTCTTTTATAGATGAACACCGTGCTACACCCGTCCAGGATACGGCATAGCGGAGACACAGGCGCAGACGTGCAGTAGCGACCCGTTCCAAGGATTCTTTTCAGATTAAGACCTTGTGTAAACCTTTCTCACTGTCTCTTGTTGATACACATCCCCCGGTTTCTTGTTATAACCGAGGAGGAGGTTGGCGTTTTGGCATGTGTCCACGTCAGAATTTTGCGCGTACCTGGACACCAGGGGCTTCTTACCAAAGCCGTTGTTCAGCCTGTTTTCATAAAGACCGAATACCTTACGGAGTGTTCGGCGTCGCGAGTTTGGCCTTATATTCATCAGCTCTGAATCATGTCTTTGGTCAAATGTTGGGTTTGCGCGGCTCCTGTGTTTTGCTACCTTACGTTCCGCTCTATCGGCTAAGGCGGCACCAGGAGAACTACTGCGATTGTGCCCCGGTTCGGCCAGGCGAGCACCTCAGTAGAGAAAGCCGAAAACTGACTGTCATGATATAGCGTGAGACTGGTCAACCACTCGATGACCCGCCGGAATCTTTAGGATTCCTCCGCATTAATGAAGGGCCGTTTCCCGACCAGGCACACACGCGCCCCGAATTTGGATGAGCGCCGTGCCCCTAGGGGCTATATAGTAGCCCCACTGTCAAACTCCTATGGCTAACTGAAAGTGATAAAGCATTATAGTCAGGTTGCCTAGTTCGCTGCGCTATCACCTCCTTAATAAGACCAAGACGTTGGATCAAATGTGAACATGCGCCTTCTGCGAACACCCCCGCATTATATGCATGGGGGCTGAAGCCAAAGACTGCCATCTTTCAGGTTATATACACATATACATTAACGGCCGCACAGGAGGTATTCTAATTCTTGAAGGCACAAGTATAAAAAGCTCTAATATTCCATCGAAAACATTGGTTTACAACAATACATGTTATTCAAACATAACATCCTTCGAGCACTGCGTCTCTATTAAACGAGCGCCCTGCAGAACTTCCTGAAAATAGTGCTCGGCAGGTACTCGGCTCTCGTACGAATCTTGGGATGCAACATCAATGGCCTTCATCTCCGCCCAGTATGTCTTGACACGGGCAAGATCCATCTGCGCACCCTCTATGCACGCTGACCTCTTCATTGCATTAATATGCGGCACCGCACCAAGGAACTGCTGGACTAAGCTAAAATAACTCTTCGGCTCGGGCCTTTTCGGCCACAGATGACTCACGAAATACTTCATGGCGAGTCCGGATAACCTATTCAGATCTGCCCACGCGGCCAAACGATCGTTTAATGGAAGTGGGCGCTCTGGCTTGTGGAACTGTGACCAAAAAAGCATGTCCACTTCGTGGTCCTTTTGATCATGGAATTGTTCGGCCACGTCCGCGGCACTCGCCGCCAAGTCCAAATAAGTGTTCGCTGCACTCCACTGCCGGTCGAATGGAGCATATCACTACAAGAAACTTGTTAATACATGACGGTACTTGTCCGTCACAGATCGGCCAAAAACTGTCATGCGTACCCATCCTTGACGGATTTGAATTCCGTCATGTATATCGCGTCATAATTTGACATCACACCTTGCATGATGGTTCTCGGCCATCATGGATCTGCTCCAGGCCCGCCCAGCCCAAACTAGGCCATGATAGAATAAACCGTCACCGATTTACATGACCTGGAAGCAACGCAAAGCTGACATGGCATCTATGTGGATCTGACGTGGATGCCAACGTGGCCCATGCAATAACCGGCCCAATTAGGGTTTTGGCCCAATAATTTAGGATCCCCAAACTTCATCTGCAGCATAAAGGGCTTTCCAGCCGTGATATCTCCGGCCTGACGTAGCTCCTCCTTCATAGCTCTCATCGCAGAGAGAGAATCCTTGGCCTTGGTAGTAACCTGCTCTAGGTCCTTCTGTGCCACCTCATCTTCTTTTTCAAGAAGCTTGCAGCGGTCGGCAACATTCTTCAACTTTACAGCCATCTCAGCCATTTCCTTATTGCTTTGGCAGTGAGCAGCCTGTTCG
The DNA here is from genome assembly GCF_002162155.2 of Triticum dicoccoides. Taxonomy (NCBI): domain Eukaryota; kingdom Viridiplantae; phylum Streptophyta; class Magnoliopsida; order Poales; family Poaceae; genus Triticum; species Triticum dicoccoides. The sequence goes on from NC_041391.1 coordinate 723,206,452, forward strand.
GCTTTCAGCTCTTCAGCCGCCTTTAAGGCAGCCGCATCACTTTTCCTGGCCTGCTCCTTGGCTCGGGCAAGTTCCGCCCGAAGGTTCTCCATGGCAGCGGCACCATCTGCATCAAGCACACATGTGGTAACGTACAGGCATCAAGCTCCTCTTACCAGGTGTCCTCGGAGAAATTACATATCTTGTGTCCCGTCCAGTAGCTTGTTTACAAGCGCGATGTCGGAATCTGCCACGTCAAGTTGCCGCTTTAGCTCGGCAAATTCATCAGTCCGGCTAGCCACCGGACACTTCGCCACCTACATAGGAAAGGTGACATATTATACCTAGGATTATGATCCTCGGCGCTCCATCAAGTTTGACAACACACAGAGTCTAAGGGGATACTATCTATATAGGGAGCATCTTATATATGCGGATCTGTCAAAAGGTACATCATTTCGCGTACCTCAAAACTTGTCAGTAAACTCCAGACGGCCTCGTACAACCCGCTCTCCGCGGATGAAATCCTTCCAATCACCATATCCATCAATGCACGGTGTTCTTCTGAGATAGATGCTCGCCTGAGCAGATCCTTCAGCTCCTCCGACCGTGCACCGGACGGTGCCGGACTCGTCCGATAGCCTTTTTTGAAGGCCGGACACGGAGGGTCTTGGCGGGCCATACGACTGCATTCCGGCCCTGCCGGATTCGGAGAAACCCTCCGTGACGACACCTCTGGGTCGCCCGCCTCGCAAGGCGGTACGGCAGGGGGAGGCATTCCGCTCTCCATCATCTCCGGACGAAGATCCCCTGAAGATGAGCTCTGCTGAGAAGGGCTGAGATCCGAACTACAAGGTGAAATTTCGGTTATCTTCCTGAGAAATAGAACAGGGATGTCTCTTATTTAAACCCCCCCTTTACTTACGGCTTGGTGGAGAGCTGACCCCCTTGGGGCGCAATCCGACCGAGGCACCCCCTGGCGCCAGACCCTCTGACGAAGATCTCTTCCCCCGCTTTGAGGCCATCGCCTCCGGGTCTTCAGAGGCGTTCCTCTTCTTCCCCTGGTTAGAGGAATTCTCAATTCCTCCTTTCCTGGCAGCCTCCTTCATAGAGGCGGTAGCTCCCTTGTCCCCCTCTTCGCCTTCTTCCAAAGGCGCAACCTCCAGCATCCTGGTTAACATGGGATCCGGCGTAGTCTCAGGGAGGGGGCCGGACACCTGATTAGCTTTGCTCTCGCTATCCACTCCTGTTTAAGGGACAACTCTTTTAAAGGGCAATTTTATGATAAATATACGGATAGTGTGTCTGGGTACAGGGCTACTTACTTGAGTATCCGGGCAATTGCAGCTCAGACCTGCATCCTCGGACGAGTTCGGAAACATTGTTTGTGATTCGAAGAACAATTTGTACATCTCCATTGGCGTCGCGCCCATAAAATGTTGGAGGGCTCGCGGTCCTTCCGGATAAAACTCCCACAGGCGGAGGGGGTGACGTTTGCAGGGCAGTATGCGGTGAATCAACATAACCTGCGTCACTACGGCCAGATTGATGTCTCTTTCTAGGAGATCTCGAACGCGGCCCTGCAATAGGGGCACGTCCATGGACCGCCCCCAATTAAGCCCTATGTTGACCCATGACGCTAGCTGTAGTGGGGGACCCGAGCGAAAGGTAGGTGGCGCCACCCATTTGCTGCCCCTGGGAGCTATGATATAAAACCACTCTCGTTGCCATAAGCTGAATTCCTCTTGAAAAAGGCCCTCGGGCTATGGAGCGTTGCCATTCTTGCTTATAACAGCACCTCCGCACTTTGCATGCTGCCCCTCGATCATCTTCGGCTCTACTTTGAAGGTCTTAAGCCACAATCCGAAGTGAGGAGTAACTCGGAGGAAGGCCTCGCACACGATAATGAACGATGAGATATGGAGGATGGACTCCGGAGCTAAGTCGTGGAATTCCAGCCCGTAATAAAACATGAGCCCCCTCACGAAGGGGTCCGTCGGGAAGCCTAGCCCCCGAAGGAAGTGAGACGCGAACACCATGCTCTCACCAGGCTTGGGCGTGGGAATGACCTGCCCTTGTGCAGGCAGCCTATGCGAGATTTCACAGGTTAGATACCTGGCATCTCTTAGCTTCCGCACGTCTTCTTCCGTAATAGAGGAAGCCATCCACCGGCCTTGAAGGGCGGAGCCGAACATCGTCGGAGGTCCGAAGCGCCTGAATCTGGAGCTTTGGGCGTTGGAACTCAAGGTGAGGGGCGGATTTGATTGAGATTGAAAGAAAGGAGTCGAGCCTTGGTCTCTTTATAAAGAGGTTGAATACCAAGAGCCCTCCCCGTGACCGTTTGGGACTCGCCTTCGATTGGGGATACATACCAACAGGCACGATTGGGTTACCCACGCCCGTATCGGTGAGAATCCTGGAATAAGGGGACACGATCTCTGCTTTGACAAGGCGTGCCAAGGAAACCGCCTTGCTAAACGTGCTGAGGTGGGACAAGAAAATGAATAAAGGCTTGGCCAAGGCGTGATGCCACGCTGCGGGATACGTCAGCAGATTAGATTTGTGCAAATATTATTCTCTCTACGGTGGTATGTGGAACTTGTTTTGCAGAGCCGGACACTATCCTTGTGTTCAAAATCTTTTATGAAGTATTCGGAGGAAGAACCCACCTTGCAATGCCGAAGACAATCTGCGCGCCGGACTCGTCGTCATTGAAGCCTAGTTCACGGGCTACTGAGGGAGTCCTGGATTAGGGGGTGTCCGGATGACCGGACTATAACCTTTGTCCGGACTCTTGGACTATGAAGATACAAGATTGAAGACTTTGTCCCGTGTCCGGATGGGACTTTCCTTGGAGTGGAAGGAAAGCTTGGCGATACGGATGTATAGATCTCCTCCCATTGTAACCGACTCTGTGTAACCCTAGCCCTCTCCGGTGTCTATATAAACCGGAGGGGTTTTAGTCCGTAGGACGAAAAACAATCATACCATAGGCTAGCTTCTAGGGTTTAGCCTCTTTGATCTCGTGGTAGATCTACTCTTGTACTACCCATATCATTAATATTAATCAGGCAGGAGTAGGGTTTTACCTCGAGCGAGAGGGCCCGAACCTGGGTAAAAACATCGTGTCCCTTGTCTCCTGTTACCATCCGCCTACACGCACAGTTTAGGACCCCCTACACGAGATCCGCTGGTTTTGACACCGACACCCCTCGTCAGCTTTTTCCTTTTTGTCGAACCGTTTTCTGAAAACGCCTTCAGGCAGAATACCTTTTCCTTTGGGGTTGGCGCGTTTCTAATCGAAACTTTTTCTATTTTTATAAACTACCCCCTGGAAACTTTCTGTTTCAATACAGATGAGTCCCTGGACCAAAACCTTAATAACTTTTAAACAAAAGGTAATCTTGAATTGATTCTTTTTATGTCATCTTTATTTTTTTGTCTAGTTTTTTATCAGATTTAGTTCAAAAATATTTGGAACACTTTTTGTGCACACACGGTATTTACGTTAGTATGCGATTTCTTTATACCGTAGATACCGGAGGAGGTGACGGAACCGCGAACTTCGCCGAGCTAGACTCCGACTACTCCGAACCAAGGAAGCATGTGTGAACCTTTGATATGATGAGTGTTTTGCATGTTTGCTTGAGTAATTATTTCATGGCATGTTTATATGAGCATCGGTAATTGTTATATTGCATGCAAAGTAACTACAAGTGAGCTTCAAAACTCGATGTGTATTTGACGGGAGATAAGCTGATCATGTGGTGACATGAGAGGTGGTAAGATGGTATTGTTGAAGCATGCCAGTCTTATGCCAAACCATTCAACTCCAGTGTTAACGTGGATCAAGTCACGTTACCGTCCGTCCCCTTTTTGTGTGCTACCACATGTTTTCTGCAAGGAATATGGTTTAGTTGGTTGCAAACCTCTTTCCGCGTAAACACCAAATAGAGGGGCCAGGATGAGGGTTCCATGGCCCTGGATTAAAGCCAGTCATCCGATCAGGGGGCATGGGTGTTTCCGGTTGGGACCGAGAGAGGGGAACCCCTTAGAGCGCGCGATATAAATCTGATCCCATGCTACTCGAGGTTGTGGCCTCCCCGTCTCAAAGTTTTTCTTGAACATTGACTAGGGTGATTCCTGGCATCGGGATGTGGAATGGGTGTGTACTAGTTAGATGAGTTTCCTCTGAAATACCATAAACGGAACTAGTCTGTTGTGACTACTGGAATCCGTTGGCTGTGGTTAAATACTACAAACTCTGCAGAGTCAAAATCATTCAAGTAACCGTATCTATGGTCAAGGACTATAATCAACTTATCTATGTCAGTCTCAGTGTTAGTTTCAGTGACAATCTCCGGTGAACAACCTTGGGTGGTAAACCCGGCTGAATGTTATTCCTGTTGACGGACTAACCTGTTTATTATTACTGAGTATTTTCTTGAAGTGACATAATTTCATGAACAACTTGAGTTTGGATGATGAAATATAAGCCCTTTATGTGACGTCGCGTAGACGTCCGACTGTGGCATTCTTGTTGCTTATTTTTGTTATAAGCCCTTTATGTGAGGTCGCTCAAACATCCGAATGTGGCATTCATGTTAATTACTTTCATTATAAGCCCTTTCCGAGATGTCGCGTAGACGTCCGACTGTGGCACGCACTGTTATTTACTTTCATTATAAGCCCTTTCCGAGATGTCGCGTAGATGTCCGATTGTGGCACGCACTGTCATTTCCATTTCAATATAAGCCCTTTATGTGGTGTCGCTCAGACGCCCGACTGCGGCATGTTAATTTATTTTTACCTTTCAAGGCGTCGCTTCAGACACCCGATCGGTTTTCAGTTACTTTCATTGGGATTTCGGGAGGACTACCGCCCAACTTCCTTTTTAATTAACCTGCCGTGCAAATTTATTATTTAAGTGTGCATTACTAATCTGCTCATGTGCATCATGTTTGCATCTGTTATATCTTATGTCCAAACTTTCTTGTGAGTACTTTCAAAGTACTCACCTGGCTTGTTGATTTGGCCAGATATCGACGAAGGCGATCTTATGGATGAAGAGTATGATAGCGAGTCCGACGCCTAGAGGAGTCCCAGTCAGTCCCATGTGATCCTGGAATTGGTCACTTGTATCATATACACTTCCGCTACCCAAATGAATTCATCGAGCCCCACTCCAGCGCTCGATGAGCTGTAAGATTTAGGAGTCATGTCACCCATGTCACTGTGACATATCCACCACCTCTTTTATTGCGAGTTAGTAGTATGCCACCATACTCCGTGTGCCATATCCACCCTTATGTGAAATATCGGCGTGCTTGTAATAAAGTTGTTGAGCAGCCTCAACTCAACCTGGTATGACATTTAGTACTACTGGATATCTGTATCAAGGATTTTTCTACTGGTAAGGAAGATTTTCCTATACCGGTCTGATAAAAGGGTCGGTTTCTCAATAAATGTTTTATTGGAAAACCGGTCGTGACATTATGCCTCTCTCTTTATATCATAGACTTGAATTGAATAAGTTGACACCTACTGAAATATCTTTGCAAATGGCTGATAAATCAACTTCTATACCTATCGGTATTTGTGAGGATGTGCCTGTTGTGGTTGCAAATGTCACTATCTTAACTGACTTTGTTATTCTTGATATTCCCGAGGACGATAGTATGTCAATTATCCTTGGTAGACCTTTCCTTAATACTGCAGGGGATGTTATTGATTGCAACAAAGGCAATGTCACTTTTCATGTTAATGGCAATAAGCATACGGTACACTTTCCGAGGAAACAATCTCAAGTTCATAGCAGAAATACTATTAAAAAAGTTCCAATCATCTTTGGAGATTTTGAATTTCCTCTTCCTACTGTCAAGAAAAAGTATGATATTCTTATTGTTGGGGATTTTCATATCCCCGTTGAGGTAACTTAGTGTTATTTGAAATTTCTCCGTTTCCGTGTTATTCAGAATGAGTTTGTTAACAAGACTTGATCAACCTTGTTAGCGGGTTCATTTTGATGATCATGAGATGGATGAAACTAGAAGGCACAACCCTCTGTGGCCTCTTTTTAATTTCTGTTATTTAGATTAAATAAAGCAAAAAATAGTATTGTCCGTCTGTTTTCTAAATTATCCGTGTAATAAAAAATAGTCCAAAAATAAAAGTGCTCCAAATGCCCTGCAAATTTAGTGTGATTTTTTCTGCAATATTTGAGGATTTTAGGCACTAAAGACACTGCAAAAGGGGTAAGCACCAGGCCACGAGATAGGAAGGCGCCCCCCCCCTGTAGGGCGCGCCCCCCTATCTCGTGGGTCCCTGGTGGCTCCCCTCCACTTATGCCAGCACCCACACACTCCATCTTCTACCCAAAAAAATCCACATCCAGCTCAAGCACGAGTTCTAGCTTGTTTTGCTGCGATTTTCGATCTCTTAGCTCAAAGCTGCATTCCCAAAACCGCTTTGGGAGATTGTTGCTTGGTATGTGACTCCTCCATTGGTCCAATTAGTTTTTGTTCTAGTGCTTTACTCTTTGCAAATCCTTGCTGTCTTGGTGACCCTGTTCTTGAGCTTGCATGTTAAATTTTTGAGCTCCCAAGTAATTCTAATGCATGATATAGGCTCTAGGCACTTGTAGGAGTAGTTGCTATCAATCTTGTTTAGTTTTATGCACTTTTATTTAGAAGTTACTGAAATTTCAGAAATTTGCAAAAAATGTTGAGGAAACTTTTGAGGGGCTCTTCTAGCCAAAGTTCCCAGGAAAAACAAGCTAAAGAGAAGGAAAAAGTCAAGTATAATCTTCCTCGCTTAGCGGAAGTACGACCGTGTGAATGGCCATGTGATGATTTCTTGAGAGAGGCTGGAATTTATGAAGACTTTTATGCCTTAATCGAGACTGCAGGCCTCACCGGTTTCATCAACGACCGAATCGATCAGTATCTCTTACTCACCAATACTTTCGTACAAAACTTTTATTTTTATCCAAAGAAGTCACCGCCTGAAGTGTCATTTTATTTATATGACAAGTTCAAAGAAATGTCTTTACGTCATTTTTGCATGGTATGTAGGATACCTTATGATGGAGAACTAGAGGAACCCCATCGTGAAGATGTGGCTGGCTTTGTTAATATTATTGTTATAGAAGAGCCAAAGAAGGGTTCCGAAGCAAAAGTCTCTAGCATACACTTTCCTGTTTTACACTGCTTTACCATATTTGCTAGTAGATGCTTGGTCGTGGGAATTGTGGAAACTTGAGTGTTCCTGATATTATCATGCTTCAACATGCTTTGCTTGGAGACAATAGTTTTAATATGGGTGCCGTCGTTGCTAAACGGCTAGCCCTTAATCGTACAAAAGGTCCCATATTTGGAGGTATCTATGCTGCATGTCTTCCTAAACATTTTCAGATACCCGTTAGGAACCATGAGGAAAAGGTGACAAAACTGCCTCCTCACATTTTAGACTACAAGAGCATGGTAGCGCATAAGTTTATTGTTGATAACAAAGATAGGATGCTCTTGTATAAACTTAGATTCAATAAGAAACACTTTGAGGTTATTATCTTGCCTGCACCTCTGTTGTTTGATTTGCTTGTAGAAAAATTTCTGGTCACACCGGAGGCAGTAAACAATCATCGAGCTCAAGCTTTTACTCCAGAACCTGAACCGGAACCTGAGCTGGACCCCTATCGTGCATCATCTGGCTAGTGGGATCCGGTGATGACCAACCAGTGGTATCCTGATTACACCTCTCATTACACCAGAGAGAGTAGCCGTGGTCCTTGGTATTAAACCAACTTAGGCCAATAGCCTAAGCTTGGGGAAGTACGTATTTCTCACCGACTTTACATTCATGTTCACACACTAGTCGTCGGTGCTCATACTCTTTCATTGTATTATCCATGCTAGATTAAATTTCTTTTTTTCTATTGTTCTTGTTGTGTGTTTGATAAACCTTAAGAAAAACCAAAAAAATTAGTTAGTTTAATTTCCTTGCTTGTAGTAGAAATTAAAATGAAAACCCAAAAAGATTTCTTATTCTTCTTTTACTTGTTGGGAACTTTCCCGTGTAAATAGTTTTATTTTCTTTTCTTTCCTTTGGGGGTCGAGAATACCTTATTGAAAATGCTTAGTGGCTCTTATATGCATGATTGTTTATTTATATTTAGAGCCCATATTACTTGTCTTCTCTCTTGAGTTGAATGCTTGCAGATTCCAGCTTAGTCCAATGCACGTACACTCTTATTACTATACACATCATTTGGTCGTGCGAGTGAAAGGCAATAATGACGATATATGATGGACTTATTGGGATGAGAAAAGCTGGTATGAACTCGACGTCTCTTGTTTTTGTAAATATGATGATTCATCATTCCTGAGTCAGCTATTATGAAGTAAACATATTTGCAATGACATTTACAGATTATAGTTATTTGTGCCATGCTTGATTAGCTATGAGTTATAATGGTTTACCTTGCTTTCCAACATGCTATTAGAAAAATTATGATGTGGTATGATGGGATGGTATCCTCCTTTAAATGAATTGACTGACTCGACTTGGCACATGTTCACGCATGTAGTTGAATCAAATCAACGCAGCCTTCACGATATCTATGTTCATGGTGGATTATATCCTACTCATGCTTGTACTTGGTGTGAATTAATTTTAAAGCATGATTATGACTGTTGTCGCTCTCTCAGTTGGTCGCTTCCCACTCTTTTGCTAGCCTTCACCTGTACTAAGCGGGAATACTGCTTGTGCATCCAAACTCCTTAAACCCCAAAGTTGGTCCATATGAGTCCACTATACCTTCCTATATGCAGTATCTACCTATCGTTCCAAGTAAATTTGTATGTGCCAAACTCCAAACCTTCAAATGAAATCCTGATTTGTATGCTCGAGAAGCTCATGTAACAACTAGGGTTGCCTATATCTTCCATGCTAGGTGGGTTATTCTCAGAGGAGTGGACTCCGCTCCTCATTCACGAGAAAGGGCCGATAACCGGGATGCCCAGTCCCATAATCCAAAAAAATCAAAGCAAATCAAAATAATTAAACAAAACTCCCCCAGGGCTGTTGTATGTTGGAGGCACTCGTTGTTTCGAGCTAGCCATGGATTGATGCTTGTTGGTGGTTGGGGGAGTATAAACCTTTACCATTCTGTTTGGGAACTGCCTATAATGCATTTAGTGTGGAAGATACAACCATCTCATAGGTGTTGCGTTGATAGCAAAAGTATGCCGCTCAAAATGTTATTCAATCTCTATTTTAAAATTGAGCTCTGGCACCTCTACAAATCCCTGCTTCCCTCTGCGAAGGGCCTATCTATTTACTTTTATGTTGAGTCATCACCCTTCTTATTAAAAGCACCCGCTGGAGAGCACACTGTCATTTGGATTCATTATTATTGGTTTATATTGGGTATGACTTGACTGGATCTCTTTTACCATCAATTACAATGTTTAGTCAGCCCTTGATCTTTAAAGGTGCTCTGCATTTATGTTTTGCAGTCTCAGAAAGGGCTAGCGAGATACCATTTTGTTATATCATGTTATGATTATTTTGAGAAAGTGTTGTCATCCGAGTTTCTATAGTCCAGACGATGTATACAGTCCGGCTATCCGGATACCCCCTTATCCAGGACTCCCTCAGTAGCCCCTGAACCAGGCTTCAATGACGATGAGTCCGACACGCAGTCTTGTCTTCGGCATCGCAAGGCGGGTTCGTCCTCTGAATACTCCAAGGTTATTATCGAACATGTAGGTCGTGTCCGGATCTACAAAATGATCTTCACATACCACCGTAGAGAGAATGATACTCCAGCTGACAACTTTTAGACGACGTGACATGCCATTAGAGCCAGGTCATTATTCGAACCATTTTTTCGCAACCAGCCACAGCGCACATTGCGAGGCGGTTTCCTTGACACGTCTTGTCAAAGCAGAGATCATGTTCCCTTATCATGGGATTCTCATCAATACGGGTAAGGGTAATCCCCCCGAGCCATCAATCGTGGCACTTGGGAAGTAAGCGATTCTCAACAGGCTAGTGGGGAGGCGCACCGCTTTTGTCGCCTCTATAAAGGGATAAGAGTTCCTTATTTTTACCCACGCCTTCTTCCTCCCTCGCATACTCTTGCCCCCTCGAGGTCCAGCGACCTAGTCCATGTCTTCTCCACACAGTTAGTCATGTACGGAGCAGGAGGCAAGTGGGTGGCTTCCACCGCAACGGAGAAGAAGATCGCGAATCTCCGGGCGGCCGGATGCTTGGCTGCAGATATAGCGCACCGGCTACCATACAAGGGGCAGGTCATTCCAACTCCAGGACACCAGGAGAGAGTCGTGATCCTTGCCCACTTCGTCCGTGGACTGGGGTTTCCACTCCACCCCTTCGTCCGCGGGCTCCTGTTCTACTACGGGCTAGACTTCCATGATCTAGCTCCGAACCTCGTCCTCAACATCTCGGCGTTCATCGTCGTGTGCGAGGCTTTCCTCCGCATTAAGCCTCATTTCGGCTTGTGGCTCCAAACCTTCTAAGTGCAGCCGAAGATTCTGAGTGGCCAGCAAGCGGAGTGCGGAGGAGCCATGGTGGGAAAAATGCCTAATGTCACCTGGCCGGACAGTTCCTTTGCGGAAACCGTGAAGGGGTGGCAATCGGGGTGGTTCTACATCACGGAGCCACGCGACGCCAACTGGGCGGCGGCCCCCGAGTTCCGATCTGGAACCCCTATGCGGCTCACCTCCTGGGAATAGAAGGGCCTGTTATGGGGCAAATCTACAGAGCTGACCGGACTCATCAACTGCATCAAGGGCATGAAGGACAAGAACATCAAGCTTGTCAACGTGATCCAAGTCATGCTCATTCGCCGGATTCTGCCGTGCCAAAGGCGGGCATTCAATCTGTGGGAGTTCATCCCGGCCGAACACCGGATGCTCTAGAGGCTCTATGGCATGAAGCACAAGAACATGTCGAAGGCGTTGTTCAAGGCCACCGAAGTACCTCCTCTCATAACCGAGGACCATGGGCTCCACGCTGCACGGCACCCTACCCAGGTGAGTTCTCAGGCCGCCATCGGGTCCGGTTCTTCCCAATGTATTCATGAAGAATTCCTAAGTGATTGTGTATATTTGTTTAGGAGTATGTGGAGACAGCGGAGCGGATTGACAGTCCAGCTCCGTTGCCGGAAAGCCCAGCCAACGATCTTCCGACAAAGATGTTGGTCCTGGCGCCATATAAGGGGCCGGAGAAGAAGGCCAACAAGAAGGCC
>NC_041391.1:723217945-723222570 GCF_002162155.2 Triticum dicoccoides
AGGGGTAGAAGAGGAAGAGGCTGCCCCGTCCGGAAAGAATGTGGGGCCTGAGACAGCGGACCAGGGGGTCACGAGAGGCCCTCGGCGTAAGGCCGTCATACCCTTGTCGTCCGATGACGACGAGGCAGATTCCTCCGGGGAGGCGGGGAGGAACAGGGAGAAACTCCACCTCCCCGTACTAGGGGGGGGGGGGAAGAAGAGGAAAGCCGCCCCGGTGGGAGAGACTGGGACGTCCAAGAAGGGAAAGGTGTCCCTTCCGGACTACTCTGCTACCGCCGCCGATAGCGAGGAAGGGTGGCTGCCCAGGAAGAAGCCCATTGTGCGATCGTAAGTATCCGCACTCAATCGTAATTTCGCTTCATAGTTTTGTTTATAATGCCGAACTTGTATGCAGTCCGGCCAGGACCCATCCAGAAGTGTCGTCTTCGGACGGGTCCCTGAGTGAGTCAGCAATGTACTCACTCCCGACGGCCACGTCTCCTCGTCCTGCGGACGACACGGAGGTGTTGTCCCAAAGGCTCCCGGCGATGGTGGAGGTGGCCCTAGAGGCGCCTCAAGGCGGCGTCCCAGACGTCGGACACGCGGGGTTCAAGGTCCCCGCGGATCGTGTTGATGAGAGCCACGGCAAGCCGGGCTCTCAGCCAAACACTGTTCCGGAGCCTTCAGTGGTTCCGGACTTAGGCAGGCAACCCCTCATTATGGAGGGAGGGCCGTCTGTACCAAGGACTTCCGTTGCACCCCAGGCGCCGGATTGTCTGCTGGAAGCGCTTCGTGGTGCTTCCCTAGATGAAGAGCACCGTACGGTCATGAGTGTGGTGATTCAGAAGGTTTCGTCTGCCAAGAGCGGACTAACCAAAGCCTGCACCAGCCTCCTAACAGGCTTTGAGGTAAGAAGTAAAAATATGTGAAGTTACCACCCGATAGGTAGTATCCCCTGATACTCTGTTTGGTGTTCGGAAAGAAAAACCAAATGGAGGGTCAATTATAATCCGCAGGAGTCTAACAATAAGTTTGAATGTAAATAAAGACTCCTGTGTTTATATAGACTCCGGAGAGCTAGGGTTTACAGGGAGTCGGTTACAAGGAAGGAAACATAATATCCGGATCGCCAAGCTTGTCTTCCACGCAAAGGAGAGTCCCATCCGGACACGAGCCGAAGTCTTGAGTCTTGTATCTTGACGCTTCTATAGTCCGGACGATGTATACAGTCCGGCTGTCCGGATACCCCCTTATCCAGGACTCCCTCATCGGTCATCAACACTCTCAATTTTTGTCGATTCTAACCCGATTCGTGTACTATTACTCACCGTTTTGGGGTCCTATAGCGATTTCCATAGTTGTTGGACCCCAAGGTGCACTTATGTGTCGGTCATCAACACTCGCACTTTTGGTCGATTCTGGCCCGTTTCGTGGACTATTACTCACTGTTTTGGGGTCCCCAAGTGATTTCCACGATTGACGAACCCCGGGGTGCGTCTATGTGTCGGTCATCAACACTCATAGTTTTTGTCGATTCTGACCCGTTTCATGGACTATTAATCACCATTTTGGAGTCCCAGAGTGATTTCCATGGTTGTCGAATCCAAAGGAGTGCTTACGTGTTGGTCGTCCAGACTCGCAATGTGGGCCGATTCTGAACCATTTCTTGGACTATTACTCGGTTTTGGGGTCTTGTAGTGATTTCCACAATTTACGAACCCCGGGGTGGGTCTATGTGTCGATCATCAACACTCGCGTTTTTTGTCGATTGTGACCCGTTTCTGGGACTATTACTCACTGTTTTGGGGCCTGTAGCAATTTCCATAGTTGTTGAACCCCAAGGTGCACTTATGTGTCGGTCATCAACACTCGCGTTTTTGGTCGATTGTGACCCGTTTCGTGGACTATTACTCACCATTCTGGGGTCTCGTAGTGATTTCCATAGTTATTGAACCCCAAGGTGCACTAACGTGTCGGTCATCAACACTCGCAGTTTTGGCTGATTCTGGCCCATTTCATAGACTATTACTCACTGTTTTGGGGTCCCGGAGTGATTTCAGCGATTGACGAACCCCGGGGTGCGTCTACGTGTCGGTCATCAACACTCGCGGTTTTTGGCGATTCTGACCGTTTCACGGACTATTAATTATTGTTTGGGAGTCCTAGAGTGATTTCCATGGTTGTCGAATCCCAAGGAGTGCTTACGTGTTGGTCGTCAAGACTCGTAGTTTGGGCCTATTCTGACCCGTTTCTTGGACTATTACTCGGTTTTGGGGTCTCAAAGTGATTTCCATGATTGATGACCCCAGGGTGTGTATACGTGTCGGTCATCAGCACTCGCGGTTTTTGTCGATTGTGACCTGTTTCGTGGACTATTACTCACTGTTTTGGGGTCCCGTACCGATTTCCTTAGTTGTTGAACCCCAAGGTGCACTTACGTGTCGGTCATCAACACTCGCGTTTTTTGTCGATTGTGACCCGTTTCGTGGACTATTACTCACCATTTTGGGGTCCCGTGGTGTTTTCCATACTTGTTGAACTCCAAGGTGCACTTACGTGTCGGTCATCAACACTCGCAGTTTTGGCCGATTTTGGACCATTTCGTGGACTATTACTCACTGTTTTGGGGTCCCGGAGTGATTTCCACGATTGAGGAACCTGAGGGTGTGTCTACGTGTCGGTCATCAACAATCGTAGTTTTGGCCGATTTTGGCCCGTTTCGTGGACTATTACTCACTATTTTGGGGTCCCGAAGTGATTTCCATGATTAACGAACCCCGGGGTGCATCATTGTGTCGGTCATTAACAATCTCGATTTTTGTCGATTCTGACCCGTTTCGTGGACTATTACTCACCGTTTTGGAGTCCCATAGCGATTTCCATAGTTGTTGGACCCCAAGTTGCACTTATGTGTTGGTCATCAAGAGTCGCACTTTTGGCCGATTCTGGCCCATTTCATGGACTATTACTCATTGTTTTGGGGTCTCGGAGTGATTTCGACGATTGACGAACCCTGGGGTGCGTCTACGTGTCGGTCATCAAAACTCGCGGTTTTTGTCGATTCTGACCCGTTTCATGGACTATTAATCACCATTTTGGAGTCCCAGAGCAATTTCCATGGTTGTTGAATCCCAAGGAGTGCTTACGTGTTGGTCGTCCAGACTCGTAGTGTTGGCCGATTCTGACCCATTTCTTGGACTATTACTTGGTTTCGGGTTCTCAAAGTGATTTCCACGATTGACGAACCCCGGTGTGCGTCTACGTGTCGGTCATCAACACTCGCGTTTTTGGTCGATTGTGACCCGTTTCGTGGACTATTACTCACCGTTTTGGGGTGATTTCCATAGTTATTGAACCCCAAGGTGCACTTACGTGTCGGTCATCAGCACTCACAGTTTTGGCCGATTCTGGCCCATTTCATGGACTATTACTCACTATTTTGGGGTCCCGGAGTGATTTCAGCGATTGTCGAACCCCGTGGTGCCTCTACGTGTCGGTCATCAACACTCGCGGTTTTTAGCGATTCTGACCCGTTTCGTGGACTATTAATTACTAGTTGGGAGTCCTAGAGCGATTTCCATGGTTGTCGAATCCCGAGGAGTACTTATGTGTTGGTGGTCAAGACTCGTAGTTCGGGCCGATTCTGACCCGTTTCTTGGACTATTACTCAGTTTTGGGGTCTCGTAGTGATTTCCACGATTGACGAACCCCAGGGTGTGTCTACGTGTCGGTCATCAAGACTCGCGGTTTTTGTCGATTGTGACCCATTTTGTGGACTATTACTCACCATTTTGGGGTCCCGTAGCGATTTCCATAGTTGTTGAACCCCAAGGTGCACTTACGTGTCGGTCATCAAGACTCGCGTTTTTGTTGATTGTGACCCGTTTCGTGGACTATTACTCACCGTTTTGGGGTCTGAGGGAGTCCTGGAATAGGGGGTATCCGGACAGCCGGACTATATACATCGTCCGGACTATTGAAGCATGAAGATACAAGACTGAAGACTTCGGCCCATGTCCGGATGGGACTCTCCTTTGCGTGGAAGACAAGCTTGGCGATCCGGATATTATATTTCCTTCCTTGTAAGTGACTCCATGTGAACCCTAGCCCTCTCTGGTGTCTATATAAACCGGAGAGGATGGTCCTTAGAAGGCCGATCACATTTACAATCATACCATCATAGGCTAGCTTCTAGGGTTTAGCCTCTACGATATTCTGGTAGATCTACTCTTGTACTACTTATATGTTCAATATTAATCAAGCAGGAAGTAGGGTTTTAACTCCATCGAGAGGGCCCGAACCTGGGTAAACATTGTGCCCCTTGCTTCCTGTTACCATCAGCCTAAGACGCACAGACTAGGACCCCCTACCCGAGATCCGCCGGTTTTGACACCGACATTGGTGCTTTCATTGAGAGTTCCTCTGTGTCGTCGCTGTAAGGCTCGATGACTCGTCTCGTCGTCAAGGACGACATCACCTCTAGGGTAGCGCTGGCTGTAGGCCAAACTCTCCGACTTGGCGGCTTCATTATGGCCGCCCCATCGGCTGTCACGCCAACGATGGCCTCTCGGGTCATCACGCATAACCTTTGCATCAATTCGGAGCTTGCCGAAAAGATGGATCCGATTGAGCTCTCCTCCCTTAAT
>NC_041391.1:723224635-723225568 GCF_002162155.2 Triticum dicoccoides
AGAAGAATTAACAACACTGCACGCCACCATGGACAGGGACGACGTGATACTCGACAAGTGACCCAAGTCCACCTCATTTAAACCCACAGATGAGATAGTCAAATTCCAAGTCCATCCGATGGACCCCACGAAGACAGCTTCCATCGGGACACAGTTGAGCCCCGCAATGGACGCCGCACTGCGAGACTTCTTGCGCGAGAATTGCGACATTTTCGTCTGGCACCCATCGGACATGTCGGGCATCCTGCGCGGATTGGCAGAACATAGCCTTAACATACTAAAAGGATACAAACATGTCAAACAGACCCTAAGGCGATTTCCAGAGCCTAAACGACAAGCAATGGGGGAAGAACTAGCCAAGCTACTTGAGGCCAGATTCATCAAAGATATCAAGCATCCGGATTGGCTGGCAAATTTGGTAATGGTACCAATGAAGGACAAGTCCTGGCGCCTATGCATCGATTTCAAAGACCTCAACAAGGCTTGCCCCAAGGATCCCTTTCCCCTCCCTCGCATCGATCAAATCATCGATGCCACAGCTGGACATGACTCCCTGTGTTTCCTTGACGCATACTCTAGATACCATCAAATAAAGATGGCAGAGTCTGACCAAGCTGCAACAGCTTTCATAACACCACATGGCCCTTTTTGCTTCAACACTATGCCTTTCGGGCTTAAGAATGCCGATGCAACATATCAACGCATGATTCAAACATGCCTGGAAAAACAAATCGGCAAAATAGTGGAGGCATACGTGGACGACATGGTCATAAAAACAAGACACGTCGAAACCCTAATAGATGACTTGAGGCTTACATTTGATAACCTCTGGACATACGACATCAAGTTGAATCCAGAAAAATGCGTTTTCGGCGTCCCATCGGGGAAACTGCTGGGCTTCATTGTTTCCAATAGAGGAATCGAAGCGAATCC
>NC_041391.1:723226792-723229330 GCF_002162155.2 Triticum dicoccoides
CCGGACTGGGCGGGCACCATGCCGCGGCTCGAGCACTAGTCAGCAAGGCCTTCCGTACAGGTTTCTATTGGCCGACAACCCGAGCAGACGCACAGGACCTTGTCCAACACTGCGTCGGTTGCCAGCTCTTTGCCAATCAGAGTCATATGCCCCCTACCACTCTCCAAACAATCCCTGTAACTTGGCCCTTCGCGGTCTAGGGGATGGATATGGTCAGACCTCTTAAAGGGGGAAGCCGCAAGAAAAATACTTATTGGTCATGGTAGACAAGTTCACCAAATGAATAGAAGCCAAACTAGTCAAAACGGCCGAATCCGGACAAGTAGTAGACTTCATATCCGGGGTCGTACACCGATACGGTGTCCCCCACAGCATCATCACTGATAATGGCTCAAATTTCATAGCCGATGAAGTGAAATCTTGGTGCGGCAAAATGAGCATTAAGCCCAACTACGCTTCCGTCTACCATCCTCAAACAAACAGCGAGGTCGAACGGGCAAACGGTCTCATCATGAGCGGCATCAAACTCAGACTAGTGCGATCCTTGACAGAGTCAGACACGCACTGGGTCGAGGAGCTCGACTCCGTACTCTGGGGGCTGTGGACCACGCCGAATCGCACCACCGAATATACACCATTTTTATGGTGTACGGCTCGGAAGCAGTACTACCCTGCAACATAATACATGATTCGCCACGCGTACGCATGTATGAAGAGAAGGAAGTCGAGTTAGATCGGTACGATAACTTGGATACCCTGGAGGAGGAGCGCGACGTCATGAAGGCCCGTTCCGCATTCTATCAGCAACAGGCTCGACGATACCAAAGCAGAGAAGTGCGGGCCAAAACTTATAATATTGGCGATCTTGTTCTACGCTTACCGGAGAAGAAGAAGGACAAGCTCAAACCCAAGTGGGAAGGTCCCTTCGTCATCGACAAAGTTCTCACCGGAGGAGCATACCGCTTACGTAATGCGTCCGATAATAGACTCAAGCCGAACCAATGGAATGCGGCCAGACTCCGGAGATTCTACGCGTAGCGCCGACCTTAGTGTTCGTCTCCTTACCTCCTCCTTTTTAATTATGCTCCCTCCCTCTCCTTTCTCGATCTTTTTTTCTTCACACAAAGTATTTAACACAGTACGGACTCCCGGACTACTCCGGGCGCACTATGTGTGTAAGCACTACCTGGGGGCTTCCTATACGGAAGCTAAATATAAATTACTCTGAAGGCTTTTTGCCCATCACACATGTGTTTATTTCTCCATGTGTGCCTTTTCTTCACCATTATATGCATCGATATGACTTAAGATGTGGCCAAGCTAGGTTGCCTTGCTCTTGTGTTTATGCCCTACGTTCCCGTTAATTCGGCTAGGCCATAAGGGGAGCACCTCTGTGATTGTTACTTCCGGTTGAGCCGGATGTGTACCTCAGACTGGGTGAAGCCGAAAGCTAGTTTCCTTAAGAGAATATTCGGTCGGTGAACAAAAGATGTCTTCGTTTATCATAACATAAATCCCTAGAAGTTTTGTATCCTGTGCCTTTGTTCGCAGTCCGGACATGTGCATCGTCGCATGCGTACCAAAGTAAAGGAACCCTTAACGGAACTATTCTCCTTGGAAGATGTTTCTTACTATCCATGTAATAGAACATAGCTAGTTGGGTACTTGTCTGTTCAAGCACTTATGACCCCTACGCCTGGTTTCCACGCATACCCCGGTTTTGTATAACTGAGCGGGTATTCGGACACACCCGGACTGTAGGATCTGGGGGCTGAAGCGAAAAGGTCCGCCATGACAAATGATTTTAATCCGGCTAGGGGCTGCTTATGCCCAGTGAATTACACAGTCGCTTGGACTGACTATATTCCTCCTCTATACCATTCAACAGACTATCTAGCTTACAATCCTGTTGAGAATACTTTGCGGCTAACACCACCTGGTCATATACCAGACTCACGGGAATTTCTTGCCCATCTGGCCCTGCCGGTCCGACTTCGGCCATATGGTTCGGGTCCAGCTTGGTGTAGCGTGTCTTCACCATAGCGCATGCTTCTCTTGCCCCTTGCCGGCAGGCTGACATCTTCCACAAACGGAAGCGCTATCGTGCTTGAGGGAGTTCCAGACTAGGGCGTGTCCGGATAGCCGAACTATCAGGATCGCCCGGACTCCAAGACTATGAAGATACAAGATTGAAGACTTCGTCCCGTGTCCGGATGGGACTTTACTTGGCGTGGAAGGCAAGCTTGGCGATACGGATATGTAGATCTCCTACCATTGTAACTGACTCTGTGTAACCCTAGCCCTCTCCGGTGTCTATATAAACCGGATGGCTTTAGTCCATAGGACGAACAATAATCATACCATAGGCTAGCTTCTAGGGTTTAGCCTCCTTGATCTTGTGGTAGATCCACTCTTGTAACACACATCATCAATATTAATCAAGCAGGACGTAGGGTTTTAACTCCATCAAGAGGGCCCGAACCTGGGTAAAACATCATTTCCCTTGTCTCCTGTTACCATCCACCTAGACGCACAGTT
>NC_041391.1:723229340-723231521 GCF_002162155.2 Triticum dicoccoides
GCAAAAATCCGAGCTCTATCACTGTTGGCTATACCAACTGACCTCAAGCACATCCAGAAACTAGCGGGATGCATGGCTGCTTTGAGCCGCTTTATCTCCAGGTTAGGAGAAAAGGCATTACCTCTTTACCGCCTTCTTCGGTGCATCGAACACTTCGTGTGGACGGATGCAGCCGCGGCCGGACTCGATGAAATAAAGACCTTATTTTCCAATAAACCAGTCCTAACAGCGCCAAATATCGGCGAACCTATGCTGCTGTACATAGCTGCAACACATCTAGTTGTAAGCGCAGTACTCGTCGTCGAACGAGAGGTTGCGGATACAAATTCCCGCTATAGAAGACGGTTTATTACATATCCACGGTCCTCACCCCATGCAAATCCTGATACCCACACTACCAAAAAATAGCATACGCGATCTTCATGGCATCCCATAAGCTGCACCACTACTTTCAAGAGTGTTCGATTACGGTGGCCTCCGAAGTACCACTCAATGACATAATAAATAACCGTGACACTATGGGCCGGATTGCTAAATGAGCCATCGAGCTCCTTCTGTTCGACATAACATACATACCACGGCGGGCCATCAAGTCGCAAGTACTGGCAGACTTTGTCGCCGAATGGACAGAAGCCGAACTCCTTGAAGAGTACGGCGCGTACTCCAACCTGATCATGCACTTCGACGGCTCTAAAATGCTGGCCGGATTGGGAGCGGGTGTAGTCCCGACGTCTCCCACCGGAGACATGGTCCAGTACGTCCTCCAAATATTATACACAGACTCCAACAATGCAGCCGAATATGAGGCTCTGTTGCACGGTCTTCGGATGGCAGTCTCTATGGGCATCCAACACCTGGAAGTGCGCGGGTATTCGAACCACACAATATCACAAATTAACGGAGACTTTGATGCCAAGGATCCGAAAATGGCGGCCTACCGTAATGCCATCCTCAAAATGTCAGCTCCGTTTGAGGGGCTCGAATTCCACCATGTGGCTCGAGAAAACAATCAAGCGGCAGACGTCCTTGCCCGCATCAGCGCTAAACGCGACCCTGTCCCACCAAACATATTCCTTGAAAGGTTGTTCAGGCCATCTGTGGTATGGGAAGGGGAGCCTGGCAATACCAGCACGGATCCGAATACCTCCACAGATTCCAAACTATCAGACATAATCAGAGGCTCTACCACCGAAATAACATCCTCGGCCCCCGAAATCATGGTTGTAATCACCCCGTGGACCGACCCTTTCTTGGCCTATCAAAATAGGCAGGAGCTCCCCGAAGACCAAAATGAAGCACGCTGCATCGTCCGGTGTTCTAAAGCTTACAAAGTCCATGAAGGGGGAATCTATAAGAAAAGTGCGACCGGAGTGCTCCAAAGGTGCATCTCCGAAGAGGAAGGGCGGCAACTCTTGGCTGAAATCCATGCCGGACTGGGCGGGCACCATGCCGCGGCTCGAGCACTAGTCAGCAAGGCCTTCCGTACAGGTTTCTATTGGCCGACAACCCGAGCAGACGCACAGGACCTTGTCCAACACTGCGTCGGTTGCCAGCTCTTTGCCAATCAGAGTCATATGCCCCCTACCACTCTCCAAACAATCCCTGTAACTTGGCCCTTCGCGGTCTAGGGGATGGATATGGTCAGACCTCTTAAAGGGGGAAGCCGCAAGAAAAATACTTATTGGTCATGGTAGACAAGTTCACCAAATGAATAGAAGCCAAACTAGTCAAAACGGCCGAATCCGGACAAGTAGTAGACTTCATATCCGGGGTCGTACACCGATACGGTGTCCCCCACAGCATCATCACTGATAATGGCTCAAATTTCATAGCCGATGAAGTGAAATCTTGGTGCGGCAAAATGAGCATTAAGCCCAACTACGCTTCCGTCTACCATCCTCAAACAAACAGCGAGGTCGAACGGGCAAACGGTCTCATCATGAGCGGCATCAAACTCAGACTAGTGCGATCCTTGACAGAGTCAGACACGCACTGGGTCGAGGAGCTCGACTCCGTACTCTGGGGGCTGTGGACCACGCCGAATCGCACCACCGAATATACACCATTTTTATGGTGTACGGCTCGGAAGCAGTACTACCCTGCAACATAATACATGATTCGCCACGCGTACGCATGTATGAAGAGAAGGAAGTCGAGTTAGATCGGTACGATAACTTGGAT
>NC_041391.1:723231531-723234588 GCF_002162155.2 Triticum dicoccoides
CATAAGGGGAGCACCTCTGTGATTGTTACTTCCGGTTGAGCCGGATGTGTACCTCAGACTGGGTGAAGCCGAAAGCTAGTTTCCTTAAGAGAATATTCGGTCGGTGAACAAAAGATGTCTTCGTTTATCATAACATAAATCCCTAGAAGTTTTGTATCCTGTGCCTTTGTTCGCAGTCCGGACATGTGCATCGTCGCATGCGTACCAAAGTAAAGGAACCCTTAACGGAACTATTCTCCTTGGAAGATGTTTCTTACTATCCATGTAATAGAACATAGCTAGTTGGGTACTTGTCTGTTCAAGCACTTATGACCCCTACGCCTGGTTTCCACGCATACCCCGGTTTTGTATAACTGAGCGGGTATTCGGACACACCCGGACTGTAGGATCTGGGGGCTGAAGCGAAAAGGTCCGCCATGACAAATGATTTTAATCCGGCTAGGGGCTGCTTATGCCCAGTGAATTACACAGTCGCTTGGACTGACTATATTCCTCCTCTATACCATTCAACAGACTATCTAGCTTACAATCCTGTTGAGAATACTTTGCGGCTAACACCACCTGGTCATATACCAGACTCACGGGAATTTCTTGCCCATCTGGCCCTGCCGGTCCGACTTCGGCCATATGGTTCGGGTCCAGCTTGGTGTAGCGTGTCTTCACCATAGCGCATGCTTCTCTTGCCCCTTGCCGGCAGGCTGACATCTTCCACAAACGGAAGCGCTATCGTGCTTGAGGGAGTTCCAGACTAGGGCGTGTCCGGATAGCCGAACTATCAGGATCGCCCGGACTCCAAGACTATGAAGATACAAGATTGAAGACTTCGTCCCGTGTCCGGATGGGACTTTACTTGGCGTGGAAGGCAAGCTTGGCGATACGGATATGTAGATCTCCTACCATTGTAACTGACTCTGTGTAACCCTAGCCCTCTCCGGTGTCTATATAAACCGGATGGCTTTAGTCCATAGGACGAACAATAATCATACCATAGGCTAGCTTCTAGGGTTTAGCCTCCTTGATCTTGTGGTAGATCCACTCTTGTAACACACATCATCAATATTAATCAAGCAGGACGTAGGGTTTTAACTCCATCAAGAGGGCCCGAACCTGGGTAAAACATCATTTCCCTTGTCTCCTGTTACCATCCACCTAGACGCACAGTTTGGGACCCCCTACCCGAGATCCGCCGGTTTTAACACCGACATTGGTGCTTTCATTGAGAGTTCCTCTGTGTCGTCACCGATAGGCTCGATGGCTTCTTCGATCATCATCAACGACGCAATCCAAGGTGAGACCTTCCTCCCCGGACAGATCTTCGTATTCGGCGGCTTCGCACTGCGGGCCAATTCTCTTGGCCAACTGGAGCAGATCGAAAGCTACGCCCCTGGCCGTCAGGTCAGATTTGGAAGTTTGAACTTCACGGCTGACATCCGTGGGGACTTGATCCTCAATGGATTCGAGCCACAGCCAAGCGTGCCTCACTGTCATGGCGAGCATGATTTACTTCTGCAGCCAGACAGTACCCTGGAGGCCGCACTTGAACCCGCTCCGATCTTCAATTCGGAGCCGGCTGCGCAGATCGAGGACGGATGGCTAGACACCGCCTCAAGGGCTGCGACCTTTACGGTGATAGAGCCGAACACTGACCTCATGAAGCTCGTGACTCCGAGGTGCCGGACTCCTTGCCGGACTCCGAACCTCTCGCGCCCCCTCCGATCAAATCCGATTGGGCACCGATCATGGAGTTCACCGCAGCGGACATCTTTTAACACTCACCTTTTGGCGACATCTTGAGTTCGCTAAAGTATCTCTCATTATCAGGATAGCCCTGGCCGGACTGCGGCTAGGACGGTTGGGATGCGGACGACGAAGAAATTCAAAGCCCACCCACCACCCACTTGGTAGCCACTATCGACGATCTAACCGACATGCTAGATTACGACTCCAAAGACATCGACGTTATGGACGACGACGCCGGAGACGACCAAGAACCAGCGCCTACCGGGCACTGGAAAACCACCTCATCATATGACATATACATGGTGGATATCCCAAAGGATGGGAATGGCGAAGGAGCAGCGGAGGATGACCCCTCCAAGAAACAGCCCAAGCGCCGGCGTCAGCGGCGCCGCTCTAAATCCCGCCACAGCAAGAATGGCGATTCCGGCACCGGAGATAATAATACCCCGGACAGTGCCGAAGACAACCCCCTCCAGCAAGACTCGGCGCAGGAGGACGGAGATGCCAGCCCTCACGAGAGAGCGGCAGAAGAAGAGGTAGAGGATTATATGCCTCCCTCCGGAGACGAGGCGAGCCTCAACGACGACGTATTCGTCGTGCCTGAGGATCCAGTCGAACAAGAGCGTTTTAAACCTAGGCTTATGGCCACGGTGAACAGCCTCAAGAAAAAGCAGCAACAGCTTAGAGCTGATCAAGATCTGCTAGCCGACAGATGGACTGAAGTCCTCACGGCCGAAGAGCATGAGCTCGAACGCCCCTCCAAAAGCTACCCTAAACACAAGCTCCTCCCCCGATTAGAGGAGGAGGCGTATGAACCCGCATCACCAGGAGACAATACGGCTGACCGACCACCCCGTGGTCGCGATAGAGAGGCCTCTAGGCCCTTCACTAGACCCGTACCCCGGCATCGCTCGAAAAGCACAAGGCCATAGGGGAACGCTCTGGACTTGCGAGATATATTGGAGGTTACGGCAAGACAATCAAGATCAATCTATGGATCGCGTGGGCGCCCCACAATACATGACGATAACCGTCGCACCGGACACAGTAAGTCCGGCCGGGCCGAACAAAATAGACAAAGCTCTCTTGAGCTCCGTCGTGATATCGCCCAGTACAGAGGTGCCGCACACCCACTATGCTTCACAGATGAAGTAATGGATCATCAAATCCCCGAAGGGTTTAAACCCATCAATATTGAATCTTATGATGGCACAACAGACCCCGCAGTTTGGATCGAAGACTATCTCCTTCACATCCACATGGCCCGCGGTGATGATCTTCACGCCATCAAATATCTCCCACTCAAGCTTAAAGGAC
>NC_041391.1:723234819-723235292 GCF_002162155.2 Triticum dicoccoides
GCTGATGACCTAGGCCACATAATTCAGCAGCTAGACGAATCGGCCAGACAATTCTGGACACGGTTCTTTACCAAGAAAAACCAAATCGTCGACTGTCCGGATGCGGAGGCCCTCGCGGCCTTCAAGCATAATATCCGCGACGAGTGGCTTGCCCGGCACCCGGGACAGGAAAAGCCAAAATCCATGGCAGCCCTCACATCACTCATGACCCGCTTATGTGCGGGTGAGGACAACTGGCTAGCACGCAGCAACAACCTCAGCAAAAATTCTGGCAGTCCGGATTTTAAGGACCGAAATGGCAGGTCGTGTTGTAACAAAAACAAACGCCGCATTAACGGCGACAATAGTGAGGATACGGCAGTCAATGCCGGATTCAGAGGCTCTAAACCCGATCAGCGGAAAAAGCCAATCAAAAGAACTACTCCGAGTCCGTCCAATTTGGACCGAATACTCGACCGCTCGTGCCAGATACA
>NC_041391.1:723235302-723257010 GCF_002162155.2 Triticum dicoccoides
GGCACCCCCGAAAAACCAGCCAACCACACCAATAGGGACTGTTGGGTATTCAAGCAGGCAGGCAAGTTAATTGCCGAAAACATTGACAAGGGGCTGCATAGCGATGACGAGGAAGAGACCCGACCGCCGAACAATAGAGGACAGAAGGGTTTCCCCCCACAGGTGCGGACGGTGAACATGATATACGCAACGCACATACCCAAAAGGGAGCGGAAGCGTGCACTAAGGGATGTATACGCGATGGAGCCAGTTGCCCCGAAGTTCAATCCATGGTCCTCCTGCCCGATCACTTTTGACTGAAGGGACCACCCCACCAGCATCCGCCACGGCGGATTCGCTGCATTGGTTTTAGACCCAATCGTCGATGGATTTCACCTCACTGGAGTCCTGATGGACGGCGGCAGTAGCCTGAACCAGCTTTACTAGGATACAGTGCGCAAAATGGGCATAGACCCCTCAAGGATTAAAACAACCAAGACAACCTTTAAAGGCATCATACCAGGTGTAGAAGCCAATTGTACCGGCTCTGTTACACTGGAAGTGGTCTTCGGATCCCCGGATAACTTCCGAAGCGAGGAGTTAATCATCGACATAGTTCCGTTCCGCAGCGGCTATCATGCTCTGCTCGGACATACCGCGTTTGCAAAGTTCAACACGGTGCCGCACTACGCATACCTCAAGCTCAAGATGCCAGGCCCTCAAGGAGTCATCACGGTCAACGGAAACACTGAACGTTCTCTCCGAACGGAGGAACATACAGCGGCTCTCGTGACAGAAGTACAATGCAAACTCTTAAGGCAATTCTCAAGTCCGGCCGTTAAGCGGCCGGACAGAGCTAAGGGAGCCCGGAGTAACCTACAACAAGACCACCTGGCACGTTCCGAGCATGCGTAGCAGTGCGGCCCCAACCCCAGCCCCTGTAAAACGTCAAGACAGGTCCTCCACGTACACCATTACGCTCTAAAGATACCATGGGCATGGGGAGAGGGGCACGACCACGATAGGCCCAGAATGTGGCTCAACCACACCAGGGGCTCTCAAGTGTGTCGTTCTTTTTTTCTTTTTCCTTTTTATTTTTTACCCACAGGACTCCGTTCGTCATAGGCCCTGTCTAGCAGCAGACCTGCCGAACTCATGATGCAATAGCCAGGGAAGGATAAAGGCTACAACGAATATCCAGGTGGTCTCCATTATGAGCATTAAATCTGTTTTATACACCACTTCGCAGCCTACCCCTGGAGGGGGACATGTTTAAACAGTCCCGTCCCTTTCTTATTGCACTATTTGTATCGTTCTGCATTCATAGCAGCACTTCTTGAATAAAACAATGCAACACCTTTTTGCTTATAATTGCATTTCTTTTTATACATATGTTCATTTACGACATGTTGCATCCGTACACTTTTGTACGGTTAAAATACACCAGGGGATTATGTTTCCCGCATCATGGTGTGATAAGTCCGAACACTTTCACAAGTGCGGCACCCCGAACTTATAGCATTATATGCATCGGCTCCGAATCATGTCTTGTGTCAATAGTTGGGTTTGCCCGGCTCCCATGTTTTGGTACCTTACGTTTTGTTGTATCGGCTAAGGTAGCACTGGGAGAACCACTGCGATTGCGCCCCAATTGAGCTGGGTTAACGCCTCAGTGGAGAAAGCTAAAACTGACGGTCATGATGAGGCGAGAGCCGAGCGCTGTTCGTGAGGTTTTTTGCGAGTCCTTAAAGACTTATGCCGCTTAGAGTGAGGAGCCGGTTTTTGTCCGGCCCAGGCATGGATAGCGCCCCAAATTCGGCCTTCCGAAGACTCGGGGCTTCGCCGAAATTTAAAATTATAGAATTCTATGGCTAAGTGAGCATGTTCAAGCATTATAAGTCCGGTTGCCTTGTTCGCTGTGTTGAGCGCCTCCCTAGATGGACCCAAAAATGGGAACAAGAGTGCTCAAGTTTATCCCGAACACCCCAGCACTCATGGCATGGGGGCTGAAGCCGACGACTTGCCATCTCTCAGAATTGATAAACAGCCGCACAGAAGGTAATATTTTAAATTAACAAGTGTTGCTTAGCGCATATGAACTAAGTTTTCAGCGCACAGGATAACAAAATGCGAGTCTACTCAAATATTACATCTTTGGAGCACTCACCCGCAATAGTGCGGGCACCCTTCAGGACACTCTTATAATACATCTCGGGCATGCGGTGCTCCTTGCCCTGCGGTTGCGGGTCCGTGACAAGCTTCTGGGCATCCATCTTGCCCAGTGCACTTTTGCGCGGGCAAGGGCCCGACTGGCACCCTCAATACAAGCGGAGTGCTTGATGACTTCAACCCACGGGCACGCATCCACCAACCTCCGCACCAGGCCGAAGTAGCTCCCAGGCATGGCCTCTTTAGACCACAGCTGAACTATGAGGCCCTTCATGGCCTGTTCGGCCACCTTGTGGAGCTCGACCAGCTGCTTCAGCTGGTCGCTAAGGGGCACCGGATGTCCGGCCTCAGCATACTGAGACCAGAAGACCTTCTCTGTCGAGCTCCCCTCCTCGGCCCGATAGAATGCGGCAGCATCGGATATGTGATAGGTAAGTGATAGGTAATTCACACTCACATGCTTACTTTGCATGAAAAATGCCTTACCCGCCGCTATTTTCTTCAACGCGTCGATTTCCTGGAGGGCCTTATAGGCTTCTGCCTTAGCGGCTTTGGCACTCTCAAGAGCCATCGCAAGCTCGGACTCTCGAGTCTTCGAGTCACGCTCCAAACTCTCATGTTTTTCCATGAGAGCCCGGAGCTCTTTCTGTACCTCCGCCACCCGCGCCTCATGCTTCTCTCGCTCGGTGCGTTCCGCGGCCGCATTACATTTGGCCGCGGACACCGCCTCCTTCAGGGTCACCACCTCGTTCGTGGCCCCTGTTACATCCACATTATCCTTGTCATTTTTCTTGCAACCAAAATCCTTTTCTATAAGGTACAATTTTAATAAGGTGTTACTCACCTTCCTTGTCCTCGAGCTGCTTTTTGGCACGGCCGAGCTCGTTCTCGGACCACTCGAGGCTTTCCTTCAAAGTATTGACCTCCGCAGTCAGTGCGGCGGAGGTCAGCAGCACAGCCTGCAATCCCATATTGACATATTTTTTATGACTCCTGCGTATATCTTTTTAGATCCTCAGTCCGGCTTTTCTTTCCAAACACCGAACCGAGCATCAGGGGCTACTGTCTATGCTGTACCATTTTATATATATTGAAATTCTTACCTCAAAGCCTGTTAGAAGGCTGCTGCAGGCTTCGGTCAGCCCGCTCTTGGCGAGCTGAACCTTCTGAATCACCGCACTCATAAAAGTGCGGTGTTCCTCTTCAATGGAGGCGCCATTGAGGGCCTCCAACAAATTATCCGGCGCCTCCGGTTGGACGGAGGCAGCCGGCGTCACGATCTTGCCCTTCTTACGAAGGGTTCGCCCGCCAGACTCCAGAGCCACTGTGGGTTCCGGGGCCGAGTCCGGTGCAAAGTCCGGGAGGTTGTCCTGCGACATCTCCGGGGCCTCCTCCTCCTGGTGGGTCCCTTCCCGGGATCCCACCTCGGCATCGTCCGCATCACGGGGTGGTGGAGGCAGTCGGAAGAGAATCCATATCCGACGCACCTAAGGACCCGCTCGACGAAGCGGGAAGATCATCCTGGGGCGGACTACAGGGTTGTATGCGGCATTAGAAAGACATTATGTGGCGAAAAAAAACCATGAAGTTATTCGGGAGTCCGGATACTTACGATCTCGCCAGGGGCTTGGCCCTTGGAGGCTAGTCCTCGTCGTCGTCACTGGCGTTGGCAGAGCAGTCCGGGGAAAGAGTTTTTCCCTTCTTGGACCCTTCGGCCTCCCTTGTTGGGGAGGCCTTCCTTTTCTTCCCTCCCCCCGCTGGGGGAGAGGCTTTCTTCTTCTCCTCCTCGCCTTGGTGGGAGGAGTCGGCCTCGGATTCATCATCCGATAACACCTGAAAATGGGAACTCTTTCGAGTACCCGTGGCCTTCTTCTTGGCCTTCTTCTCCGGCACCACGTGGGGTGCCGGAGCCAGCAGCCCCGTTAGGCGGGCGTCCGCTGGATCCTCTGGCAATGGGGCTGGACAGATAGTCTGTTCGGCCTTCGCTAGCCAGTCTTGTCAAAGGTAAACGGAGTTTAGATCCCGCATAGAGTCAAACTATGGAAAACGAGCGACGAAATCACTTACCTCGTCAGCTGGACGCTGCAAGCTGAATCCGCGATCTTCGGTAGCGGATGCGGGAACCTCGGCACCCTTGAACAGCACCTTCTAGACATCTTCGTACGTAGTGTCGAAGAGCCCGTTCAGAGTCTGGTGCTGCACCGGATCGAAGTCCCACATGTTGAAACCCCGTCGTTGGCACGGGAGAATCCGGCGGATGAGCATGACCTGGACTACGTTGACAAGCTTGAGCTTCTTGTCCACCAGCTTTTGGATACAGGCTTGGAGTCCGGTCAGCTCCTCCGAATCACCCCAGATCCGGCCACTCTCTTTCCAGGAGGTGAGCTATGTAGGGATGCTAGATCTAAATTCGGGGGCCGATGCCCATTCAGGGTTATGCGGCTCTGTGATGTAGAACCACCCCGATTGCCACCCCTTAATGGTTTCCACGAAAGTGCCCTCCAGCCAAGTAACATGGGACATCCTGCCCACCATGGCGCCTCTGCACTCCGCTTGGCTTCCCTTCACTACCTTCGGCTTGACACTGAAGGTCTTGAGCCACAAGCCGAAGTGGGGCTGGATGCAGAGGAAGGCCTCGCACAGGATGATAAACGCTGAGATGTTGAGGATGAAATTTGGGGCCAGATCGTGGAAATCCAGGCCGTAGTAGAACATGAGATCCCGGACAAAGGGATGAAGCGGGAAGCCCAGTCCGCGGAGGAAATGGGGAAGAAATACTACCCTCTCATGGGGCCTGGGGGTGGGGATGAGCTCTCCCTCGTCGGGGAGCCGGTGCGCGACGTTGGTGGAAAAATATCTGGCGTTGCGCAGCTTCTGGATCTGCCCCTCCGTGAAGGAGGAGGCCATCCACTTGCCTCCCGCTCCGGACATAGTTGGAGAAGGTTGAGGTGAGAAGTGCGGACTTGGGCGCTGGAGCTTGAGTTCGCGGAGTTGGATAAGCCAAGGAGGAAGAAGGCGCAGGTAAAAGGGTTCGATCTTTATCCCCTTATATGGGCGGACACAAACATGCGTCCCCACCGGCCTGGTAAAACTCGCTTGTCCCCCAAGCTCCACAATCAATGGCGCGGTTGGGTTACCCACGTCCGTATTGATGGGAGTCCCGGAATAAGGGGAACACGATCTCTGCTTCGACAAGACGTGCCAAGGAAACTGCTTCGCTAAACGTGCTGAGGTGGTACAATAAAAACAATTTGAGTAAAGGCTTGGTAGTGGTGTGACGTCACGCCACAGAATACGTCAGCAGATTGAACTTGTGTAATACTATTCTCTCTACGGTGGTACGTGGAATTTATTTTTGTAGAGCCGGACACTATCCTGGTGTTCACAGTCTTCTATAAATTAGTCGGAGGAAGAACCCGCCTTGCAATGCCGAAGACAACATGCGCGCCGGACGCGTCGTCATTAAAGCCTAGTTCAGGGGCTACTAAGGGAGTTCCGGATTAGGGGGTGTCCGGATAGCCGAACTATCATGATCGGCCGGACTCCAAGACTATGAAGATACAAGATTGAAGACTTCATCCCGTGTCCGGATGGGACTTTCCTTGGTGTGGAAGGCAAGCTTGGCGATACAGATATGTAGATCTCCTACCATTGTAACCGACTCTGTGTAACCCTAGCCCTCTCCGGTGTCTATATAAACTGGATGGCTTTAGTCCATAGGATGAACAACAATCATACCATAGGCTAGCTTCTAGGGTTTAGCCTCCTTGATCTCGTGGTAGATCCACTCTTGTAACACACATCATCAATATTAATCAAGCAGGACGTAGGGTTTTACCTCCATCAAGAGGGCCCGAACCTGGGTAAAACATCGTGTCCCTTGTCTCCTGTTACCATCCGCCTAGACGCACAGTTCGGGAGCCCCTACCAGAGATCCGCCGGTTTTGACACCGACAGTGCTCCTTGAAGCATGTCCACAAGCTCCCCCATGCCATTCGGCAGGAAGCTTGATGGCCACAAAACCTGCGCAACGCTCTGCATCGCCTGCCGAGCTCGCTCATGAAGTTGTGAGAG
The DNA here is from genome assembly GCF_002162155.2 of Triticum dicoccoides. Lineage (NCBI taxonomy): Eukaryota > Viridiplantae > Streptophyta > Magnoliopsida > Poales > Poaceae > Triticum > Triticum dicoccoides. The sequence goes on from NC_041391.1 coordinate 723,241,525, forward strand.
GTCTTGCAGTAAATCGCCTGCAGATGCGGGCATCTCCTCCTCAGGGCTACCCGTTAGCATTCCTACAAGCAAAACTCTTTCAATATGATTCCTCGCCGAACTATGCTACAGTTTGTTTAGGCACTTACGACAAATGCTCCGGCGAAGCCTTTTGTTCTCCTTCACGGAGTCTGCCAGTTGCACACAGACGTCTTTCAATTCCACGTCCAGCCGAACATTGGCATCTTGGAGAGTATTCTTCTCCTGCCTAACTTGCGTAAGAATGCGCTCGCCAGCCTTTAGTTGCGTCCGGAGATGCGACTCGTCATCCCTCCCACCCTCCGGATTTACTCCGTTGTTATCTGCAGAATTTTCTGTTAAACTTGTCATACCAGCCAGTTGCTAACTGGTACATTTTCGTACAATCGAGATAAATGTTACCAGATGAGGCCTTCTGGGATTCCTCTAGCTTGGCAACTGTGGCCCTCAGTTGGGTCTTGCACTCCTCTAGCTCCCGAGACAATTGATCATTCTTATCTACAAGAACCTGCGCATAAATTGATCCTTAATACTGTTCTTCCAACCATTTCAAGTCTCAGGGGCTACTGCTATACATGCTTATCAAACTTTCTTACCCGTATATCTTTGGTATACTGGTCCGTCGCCCGGGCAAGCCCGCCTTGAGCAGCTCGGATGTATGCGTCCCCCAAATTGAAACCATTAAATGCCTCTTCGGAGAAGATGTTGTTGCGAAGCACGGACCGTCGACGCCGGTGATTCATGGCGCTCTCTACTTCGGAATTCGTGGCAGAGAGCATATCTGTGTCCTCTTTCGGAGGACTATGCGGCATCGGCCCCACGTCCGCCTCCTCTCTCGAAGCCGGTTCTGGAATCCGACTGGTGGAGGCGTGATTGGCAGGATCCCCGGATATAGTCCGGATACTCCTCTTCCTGCCAGGACGTAAAGGGTGTTGTTATACTTCAAATACAATAATTACATGGCAGGTTTTCGCCTTACCTCCGTAGCGGCGTTTCGACCCTAACCGCCTTCCACTTGAGCCTACCCAATCCGGACGCCTGTGGCCGATGTGTCCCTAGGGGCTCGGCCCTGCGCTCCGACCATCGTCTCTGCAAAAACAAGACACTTCAGGGGTAAGGCATGACATCAGGAAAGAGTCCTCTTCGGAGGATAGAGTCTCCGGCTTGGCTTACACGCGACGCAGGTAGCAGTCCGAGATAATCGGCTCTAATAGCCACTGAGGCGCTGTCACGGCTCGCCCGATAAAATATCCCGTTGACAAGCTCCACGGTCATATCCGGATCTTCTTCGAGTCCTAGATCCAGGGCCCTTTCGGGGTCCTCTGGCTGCAGGGAAGAGCTGGAGATTCCTTCTACGGCCCTCCTCAGTTCCTACTCGGAAATATCGAGGCAGGTAATCTTAGCAAAGAACGCCACAATAAGTGGCGTGGGAAAATGAATGATGACTTACCTAGTTTGGGTGATTGTACATGGAGAATCCGTCCCGCTGTTTGATGTGAAGGAAGTCTTCCTCCTCTCCTTTGTATAAATCGGATAGTATCCTTTCCAGAGCAGTGGTGGAGTACGGACCCTTACGGCCACAACGGGTGGCATCGTCTTCCCCGTTGAAATGCCACATGGGATTGCTCCGATATTGGAGTGGTTGCACCCCCCGCATTATGCATATTGCCATAACCTCGACTATCTTCAGTCTGGATTTGGCAAGTAACTTTATCCTGCTCATCAGGAAGTGTATCTCCCTGGTGTCCTCCTCTTGGGGGCCTCGGGGGCGCCAGCTTAGACGTGCCCTCGGCAGGGCGTTACTGAACCTTGGGAGACCTGTCCGGACTGCATCCGGGAGGGGAACATCATCAACATAGAACCACTCCGAAGGCCAGTTCTCTGGTGCCTTTTTGGGAGTGCCGGATAGGTATCCGGTATAGGCGATACGCCATACTTCGACCCCGCCCACTTGACATAGGGACTCTCCCTGGTTGCGGGGGACAAGGCAGAACAACTTCTTCGATAACCCGAAGTGAGCTTCGCAGCCTAGAAATAGCTCACAAAGGGCGACGTACCCTGCTATATGTAGTATGGAAGCTGGGGTAAAGTTGTGCAACTGGAGGCCGTAGAACTCCAGGAGCCCGTGAAGGAATAGGTGGATAGGAAACCCAACGCCCCTTAACAGATGTGGAATGAGGCATATTCGCTCCTCTGGAGACAGGTTAGGAGATCTCTCCGCTTGTTCCCCGCCATTATAGGTGGCTATTCCGGCTCGAACGGGGACCAGGAACGCCGGTGGGAGAAACCCTTGGGTTTTAACTCTATCAAACGGCTATGAGGAACTGAGCACTCTTCCCAGTTCCCTGGCTTGGGGCAAGGGGAGCGAGCAGAAGAGCTGCGACGACCGGCCATGTTGGAATGGTTTTTCAGGGGCGCTCTGTTGGATGCATACTCGAGGGGGAAGATTGAGGTTCGGATCTAAGAATCCCAGTCTCTTCAAATAGACGGCTAGCCCAAAGGATCCGGGGTGGCAAATGCAAAAATACCTCGACTCCTTGCATTCGCTCGACACGTGGAAATGGTCATTATTGAGGCACTGAAGGCAAGGAGTACAACATTGATGAGAGGCTGGACACTGTTCGTCGTAATAGGTATGTTGGAGTATTCGAAGATGGCACCTGCCTTGCAATGCCGAAGACAAGACTGCCCGCCGGACTCATCGTCATTGAAGCCTGGTTCAGGGCTACTGAGGGACTCCTGGATTAGGGGGTATCCGGAAAGCCGGACTATATACATTGTCCGGACTATTGAAGCGTGAAGATACAAGACTCAAGACTTCGGTTCGTGTCCGGATAGGACTCTCCTTTGCATGGAAGAAAAGCTTGGCAATCCGGATTTTCTATTTCCGTCCTTGTAACCGACTCCATGTAAACCCTATCCCTCTCCGGTGTCTATACAAACCGGAGAGGATGGTCCTTAGAAGACCGATCACATTTACAATCATACCATCATAGGCTAGCTTCTAGGGTTTAGCCTCTATGATCTCGTGGTAGATCTACTCTTGTACTACTCATATCTTCAATATTAATCAAGCAGGAAGTAGGGTTTTACCTCCATCGAGAGGGCCCGAACCTGGGTAAACATTGTGTTCCTTGCTTCCTGTTACCATCAGCCTAAGACGCATAGATCGGGACCCCCTACCCGAGATCCGCCGGTTTTGACACCGACAGGGTCCCGTAGTGTTTTCCATAGTTATTGAACCCCAAGGTGCACTTACGTGTCGGTCATCAACAATCGCAATATTGGCTAATTCAGGCCCGTTTCAAGGACTGCGGTCCACGAAATGGGCCAGAGTCAGCCAGAACTGTGAGTGTTCATGACCGACAACTAAGCGCACCTTGGGGTTCAAAGACTATGAAAATTGCTTCGAAACCCCAAAACGGTGAGTAATAGTCCATGAAACGGGTAAGAATTGGCCAAAACTATGAGTGTTGACGACGGACGCGTAAACGCATCCTGGGGATCGTCAATCATGGAAATCGCTCTGGGACCCCAAAATGGTGAGTAATAGTGCACGAAACAGTCCAGAATCGGCCAAAATTGTAAAGTATTGTTGACCGACAGATAAACGCACCGCGGGGTTCGTCAATCATGGAAATCACTTTGGGACCCCAAAGCTGAGTAATAGTCCAAGAAACGGGCCAGAATCGGCCCAAACTACGAGTCTTGACGACCAACAAGTAAGCAAATATTGGGGTTCGACAACCATGGAAATTGCCTTGAGTCCCAAAACGGTTAGTGATAGTGCACGAAACGGATCAGAATAGACAAAAACCACGAGTGTTGATGACCGACACGTAAACACACCCCAAAACTGAGTAATAGTCCAAGAAACAGGTCAGAACTGGCCAAAACGGCCATTGTTGATGACCGACACGTAAGCGCACCTAGGGGTTCAAAACGGTGAATAATAGTCCACGAATCAGGTCAGAATTGGCCAAAATTGTGAGTGTTGACGATAGACACATAAACGCATCCCGGGGATCGTCAATCGTTTACATCGCTCTGGGACCCAAACAAGGCGAGTAATAGTGCATGAAACGGACCAGAATTGGCCAAAATTATGAGTGTTGATGTCCGACACGTAATCCCACCTTGGGGATAAACAACTATGGGAATCGCTTCGGGACCCCAAAACGATGAGTGATAGTGCACGAAATGGACCAGAATCGGCCAAAATTGTGAGTGTTGATGACCGACACGTAAATGCACCCCGAGGTTCGTCAATCGTCGAAAGTATTCGGGGAACCCAAAACAGTTAGTAATAGTCCACGAAACGGACCAGAATCGGCCAAAATTGCGAGTGTTGATAACCGACATGTAAGGGCACCTTGGGGTCCAACTATTATAGAAATCGCTTCAGGACCCCAAAACGGTGAGTAATAGTCCACGAAACAGGTCAGAATTGGCCAAAAGTGTTAGTGTTGACGACAGACATGTAAACGCATCCCGGGGATCTTCAATCGTGTAAATCGCTCTATGACCCCAAAACGGTTAATAATAGTGCACGAAACGGACCAGAATCGGACAAAATTCTGAGTGTTGATAACCGATACGTAAACGCACCCCGGGGTTCGTCAATCGTGGAAATCACTTTGGAACCCCAAAATTGAGTAATAGTCCAAGAAACGGGGCAGAATCGGCCCAAACTATGATTCTTTACGACCAACACATAACACGTTGGGGTTTGACAACCATGGAAATCGCTTTGGGACCCCAAAATGATGATTAATAGTCCACTAAACGGGTTAGAATAAACAAAAACCACGAGCATCGATGACCGACACGGAGATGCACCCCGGGGTTCGTCAATCATGGAAATCATTCCGGGAACTGAAAACAGTGAGTAATAGTCCACGAAACGGGCCAAAATCAGCAAGAACTACGAGTGTTCATGACCGACACGTAAGCGCACCTTGGGATTCAACAACTATGGAAATTGCTTCGGGACCCCAAAATGGTGAGTAATAGTCCACGAAACGGGTCATAATTTCCCAAAACTATGAGTGTTGACAACGGACACGTAAATGCATCTTGGTGATCGTGAATCGTGGAAATCGCTCTGGGACCCCAAAACGGTGAGTAATAGTGCACGAAACAGACCAGAATCGGCCAAAATTGTGAGTATTGATGACCGACACGTAAACGCACCCCGGGGTTCGTGAATCATGGAAATCACTTTGGGACCCCAAAACCGAGTAATAGTCTAAGAAACGGCCAGAATCGTCCCAAACTACGAGTCTTGACGACCAACACGTAAGCACACCTCAGGGGTCGACAACCATGGAAATCGCCTTGGAACCCCAAAATGGTTAGTAATAGTCCACGAAACGGGTCAGAATAGACAAAAACCATGACTGTTGATGACCGACACGTAATCCCACCTTGGGGTTAAACAACTATGGAAACGCTTCGGGACCCCAAAATGGTGAGTTATAGTGCACGAAACGGACCAGAATCGGCCAAAATTGAAAGTATTGATAACCGACACGTAAATGCACCCCAAGGTTCATTTATCGTCAAAATAACTCGGGGACCCCAAACAGTTAGTAATAGTCCACGAAACGGACCAGAATCAGCCAAAATTGCGAGTTTTGATAACCGATATGTAAGCGCACCTTGGGGGCCAACTATTATAGAAATCGCTTCGGGACTCCAAAACAGCGAGTAATAGTCCACGAAACAGGTCAGAATTGGCCAAAACTGTTAGTGTTGACGACAGACATGTAAAGGCATCCCGGGGATCTTCAATCGTGTAAATTGCTCTGGGACCCCAAAGCTGTTAATAATAGTGCACGATACGGACCAGAATCGTCCAAAATTCTAAGTGTTCATGACTAATAAGTAAACGCTCCCTGGGGTTCGTCAATCGTGGAAATCACTTTGGAACCCCAAAATTGAGTAATAGTCTAAGAAACGGGCCAGAATCGGCCCAAACGTGATTCTTTACGACCAACACGTAACACGTTGGGGTTCGACAACCATGCAAATCGCATTGGGAATCCAAAATGGTGATTAATAATCCACTAAACGGGTCAGAATAGACAAAACCCGCGAGTGATGATAACCGACACATAGACGCACCCCGGGGTTCGTCAATCGTGGAATTCATTCCAGGCCACCATAATAGTGAGTGTCCATGGAACGGACCAGAATCAGCCAGAACTGCGAGTGTTCATGACCGATCCGTAAGCGCACCTTGGGGTTCAACAACTATGGAAATTGCTTCGGGACCCCAAAATAGTGAGTAATAGTCCATGAAATGGGTCAGAATTTCCCAAAACTATGAGTGTTGACGATGGACACGTAAACGCATCTCGGGGATCATCAATCATGAAAATCGCTCTGGGACCCCAAAACAGTGAGTAATAGTGCACAAAACAGACCAGAATCGGCCAAAATTATGAGTATTGATGACCAACACGTAAACACACCCCGGAGTTCGTCAATCATGGAAATCACTTCGGGACCCCAAAACTGAGTAATAGTCTAAGTAACGGCCAGAATCGGCCCAAAAATGAGTCTTGATGACTGAGGGATTCCTGGATTAGGGTGTATCCGGACAGCCGGACTATATACTTTGGGCAGACTGTTGGACAATGAAGATTCAAGATTGAATACTTCATCCCATGTCCGGATGGGACTCCACTTTGCGTGGAAGGCAAGCTTGGCGATTCGAATGTTAGATCTCCTTCTTTGTAACCGACTCTGTGTAACCCTAGCCCCCTCAGGTGTCTATATAAACCGGAGGGTTTAGTCTGTAGGACGAGAACAATCATAATCATAGGCTAGCTTCTAGGGTTTAGCCTCTACGATCTCGTGGTAGATCAACTCTTGTAATACTCATATCATCAAGATCAATCAAGCAGGAAGTAGGGTATTACCTCCATCGAGAGGGCCCGAACCTGGGTAAACATAGTGTCCCTAGTCTCCTGTTACCGCTAGCCTTAGACGCCCAGTTCGGGACCCCCTACTCGAGATGCGCCGGTTTTCACACCGACATTGGTGCTTTCGTTGAGAGTTCCTCTGTGTCGTTGTTATAAGGCTTGATGGATCCTTCAATCATCAACAACGACGCGGTCTAGGGTGAGACCTTTCTCCCCGGACAGATCTTCTTGTTCGGCGGCTTCGCACTGCAGGCTAACTCGCTTCGCAATCTGGAGCAGATCGACAGCTACGCCCCTGGCCATCAGGTCAGGTTCGGAAACTTGAATTACACGGCCGACATCTGTGGAGACATGATCTCCGATGGATTCGAGCCTACGCTAGGAGCGCCAAACAGTCACGACGATCATGACTTAGATCTATTGTCGGACAGTATTCAGGATATCGCACCTGCAGCAGCTCCGGACCTAAATCCGAGATAGACCGTGTCGTCCGAGGACGGGTGGATGGACCCCGCCACGGATGCCGCATACTCTTCGGTGGTAGAGCCGAACACAGATTCCACTCATAAGGAAATCTGTGTCACCGGACCCCTGGACTTGTGTCCGGATGTGGGTTCCGTCTGCGCGTGCCCCGGCCCATCGACTCCGATTGGGCTTCGGTAATGGAGTTCACAACTGCGGATATCTTTCAACACTCCCCCTTCGGCGACGTGCTAAATTCGTTAAGCTCTCTCTCTTTGTGAGGAGACTCTTGGACGAACTATGTCCGGCTCGAGTGGGAAGCAGGCGACAAAGAATTTTGTTACCCACCCACCACCCACTTCATTGCCACTGTCGATGATTTGACCGACGTGCTTGACTTCGACTCCGAGGACATAGACGGTATGGACGACGATGCAGGAGAAGAACAGGAACCACCGCCCACAGGGCGTTGGACAGCCACCTCCTCATATGATATATATATATATATGGTGGACACTCCCAAAGAAAACAAGGGCGGTGAGGCGATAGAAGATAACGCCTTAGGGAAGAAATCAAAGCATTGGTGTCATCGACGCCGCTCTAAGCCCCGCCACAGTAATACCGGCACAGGATATGAAAACAATCTGGATGATGCTGAAGAGGAATACAACCCCAATCAACCTACCTTCGAGGAGGCCGAATAGGAATACGGGTAGGTTGGCCCAGATGAACAGGCGATAGACGTATACTTGGAGGACGACAACTATATGCCTCCCTCCGAAGATGAGGTGAGCCTCGGCGATGATGAATTCTGCGTGCCTGAGGATACCATAGAGCAGGAGCGCTTCAGGCGCCGGCTTATAGCTACTGCAAGAAGCCTGAAAAAGAAGCAGCAGCAGCTCCAAGCTAATCAAAATCTGCTCACAGACAGATGGACCGAGGTCCTGGCGGCCGAGGAATATGGACTCGAGCGCCCCACCAAAGGTTACCCAAAGCACAAGTTGCTACCTCAACTCGAGGAGGAGGCCTAAGAGCATAGGACAAGGCTGACCGGCCACCTCGTGGCCGAGATAAAATGGCGTATCAGCCCAAATACCAGCCCGCACCACCACGCCAATTCACTACGGCCCGGGGCAATACGAAAGACCTGCGAGAGATATTGGAAAACAAAGCAGGACAGCAAATATCGATCTATGGATCGCGGGGGGCGCGCCCCAACACATAACGATGACCGTCATGCCGGATACGCTAAGAACAAGTCCGGCCGGGTCGAACATAACTGGCCAGACTTAGTCGCACTGCGTAGCGACATAGTCCGTCATAGAGGTGTCGCACAACCCCTCTACTTCACTAATGAAGTAATAGATCACGAATTCCCTGAAGGGTTTAAACACGTAAACATCGAATCATACGATGGCACAACAGACCCCGCGATATGGATTGAAGATTTCCTTCTCCACATTCACATGGCCCGCGGTGATGACCTACACGCCATCAAGTATCTTCCCCTTAAACTCAAAGGACCATCCCGACACTGGCTGAGTAGCCTGCCGGCGAACTCCATGGGCAGTTGGGAAAACCTGGAGGACGCGTTCCGCAACAACTTCCAAGGCACTTACATGCGACCACCAGATGCTGATGACTTAGGTCACATTACCCAACAGCCTGGAGAGCCAGCCAAGAAATTTTGGACTCGATTCCTAACCAAAAAGAACCACATCACCGACTGTCCGGATACCGAAACCATAGCAGCCTTCAAACATAATATCCGGGACGAGTGGCTCACCCAATACCTTGGCCAACATAAACCAAAGTCCATGGCGGCCCTAACGACACTCATTACCCACTTTTGTGCGGGTGAAGATAGATGGCTGGCTCGTAACAACAACACAGCAAACACCCCTGACACATCAGAGGCCAGAGACAGCATCCATAAACCTCGACGCAACAAACATAAGCATCACAAGAACAATGATGACGCCCGAGACACGGCAATCAATGCTGGATTCCGTGGCTCCCAGTCTAGTCAGCGGAGAAAGATAACTCAAAAAAGCAAGTCGGGCTCATCCGGCCTGGACCGCATACTTGACCGCCCATGTCAAATTTATGGTACCCCAGGAAAGACAGCTAATCATACCAATAGAGAATGTCGGGTCTTCAAACAAGCCGGCCGGTCACGCGCCGAACACAATAAAGGGGTTTCAAAATAATGAAGACAATGAGCAGCCTAGACCTTCAAGCATTATAGGACAAAATAAACTTATCCGCAAATCAACATGGTGAACGTGATAAACACCACCCTGTAGGTTGTCTTCACATCACCAAACAATCACCATAGTAACTATTACATACTGCTGGGACGAACCGTGTGGGATCAACTCAACACGGTACCACACCATGCCTCTGGCAAGCTTAAAATACCAGGCCCATGTGACACAGTCACAATCATGGGCAAGGCCGAACTCCACCTTGGCACAGATAACCCGAATATACTTCGGAGAGGGAACAAGCTTCTTCCCGCCTGGTCTCAACAGGTTCCGCCACCCTTGCTCTTCCTATAGCATTAGCCGCACTCATACGCATAAACGTGTCACTCGAATATAGCATATAGAGTTACATGATTCTTACCGGCTGTCATTTCTCATTGACACCTTTCACCAAAACGGCACCCGCACATTGTGTCATGCCTTAATACGCCAGGGGCTTTATTATACCCATACTATGGCAACAAAGTCCGACCACCCTCCCGGTCGCTTGGCACCCCGAACTTATTGCATTATATGCATCAGCTCTGAATCATGTCTTGGGTCATTAGTTGGGTTGCCCGGCTCCCATGTTTTGGTACCTTACGTTCCGCTATATCGGCTAAGGTAGCGCTGGGAGAACTACTACAATTGTGTCCTGGTTATTCCGGACGAGCACCTCAGTAGAGAAACCCGAAAACTTACTGTCATGATAAGGCGAGAGCTGGTCAGCTGTTCGAGAGGTTGTAAAATCTTTAAGGATTTATTCCGCACAATGCCATAATAAATGAAGAGTGTGACGGATCGGTCTTCTGATCAGGTTCCGTTAGAGCCCCTCGTGTGGTCTTCTAAACAGCAGGGGCTGCGCCTACCATACTCGAATTCCTATGGCTAAGTGAGAGTGACAAAGCCCTATAGTCTAATTGCCTGGTTTGCTGTGCTGAACACCTCCTTCAAGGACCCAAAAATGGGATAAAGAGTGCTCAGGTTTATCCCAAACACCCCCGTACTTCCTACGTGGGGGCAGAAGCCGACGACTGGCCAACTCTCAAGATTAATATATAAAACAGCCGTGTAGGAGGAATTTTTTTTCATATAACAGGCAATTCATAAATTAAGGTGACTTTGTTCCGCCTTACAAAGGACAACATGATTGTCCTCATAGAAATATAATGTCTTTGGTATATTGCTCCGCCACAAGGCAGGCTCCTTTCAGTACACCATCATATTATAGTTCGGGCTTGCGGTGCTCTTTCCCCAGGGCGGTCCTTCGGTCATCAACTTTTCAACATCTAGCTTTCCCAGTGCACTTTCGCGTGGGCAAATGCCATTCGTGCACCTTCTATACAGACCGACCGCTTAATGACTTCGAGGCGAGGACAAGCACTCACAATTCGCTTCACTATCCCAAAGAAACTGCTTGGAATTGGCTCGGCGGGCCATAGCCGAACAATCAAGTCCTTCATGGCTAGTTCGGTCGCCTGGTGCAGTTCGACCAGGTGCTTCAGCTGATCAACAATAGGCACCAGATAATTCAGTGCCAAATACTGCGACCAGAAGAGCTTTTCCTCAGTCTTCTTCTCCTCAGCTCGATAGAATTGAGCAGCATCAGATATGCTGCGTGGAAGATCCGCAAACGCCCCTGGAGAAATCAGAATTCAATTTGCCACTTTGACTTTCTCCTCTTACTGCTTATAAATTGCTTTGAATAAGAAAAAGCCTTACCAACAGAGATCTTCCTCGCCTCCTGAATGTCCTTCAGAGAACCTTGGTCTTCCCCCCGAGCATCATTTGCGGCTTGGATAGCTTGGGTGAGTTTGGATTCTTTGATTGATAGACTCTGCTCCAAAGTCTCGCGTTTCTTCACGGCCTCCTGAAGCTCTCGTTCAGCTTCAATGACCCTGGCCTCCTGCTTCTCGCGAAGAGCCTGCTCTATGGTTGCCTTCTTTTCGGCTAAAGCCACAGCCTTCTTCAGCGCCTCAATTTCGGCATTCGTCCCTAGAGCGTGCAATATAAATACTTTCATTAGGCACACCTACTTATTTGTCCTAAACTTAATAAGGTTTTGACATACCTTGATTGTCCTCCAACTTCTTCTTTACCCTGCCAAGTTCTTCTTCAGCCCGCTCCAGACTCTGCTTCAGTCCGGATACTTCCGCAGTATGTGAGGCGGCAGTCGCTGCAAATGCATGTTTATAAAGGAAGAGATATATGTCATGCACTGAGTCTCTTATGGACGGAAAGTTGATCCCCTATCCATTTCTCTCTTTCACCGGACAGTGTATCAGGGGCTACTATCTATACTATGACAAATCTTCTAAAAACTCCTAAAACATACCTCCAAGCCTTTTATAAGGCTCATGCAGGATTTATTTAGTCCACTTTCAGCGGACTGAACCTTCTCAATCACCACGCCCATAAGGGCGCGATGTTCATCGACGATGGAAGCACTCTTTAGCATTGTCGATAAGCTGCCCCCTCTAGTAAAGGGGGGCTACCTGCCTAATCCCGGAGCCTCAAAGGTCTTCGGGACTGTGTCCTGCTGTGGGCCGAATCCAAGATCGCCCCCGCCATCGACAATCATGGGAGCCGCCGCTCCCGTATATCCGGCCCCTGAGGTATGTGAGGGAGTCCTGGATAAGGGGGTATCCGGACAGCCGGACTATATACATCGTCCGAACTATTGAAGCGTGAAGATACAAGACTCAAGACATCGGCCCGTGTCCGGATGGGACTCGCGTTTGCGTGGAAGACAAGCTTGGCGATCCAGATATTATATTTCCTTCCTTGTAACCGACTCCATGTAAACCCTAGCCCTCTCTAGTGTCTATATAAACCGGAGAAGATGGTCCTTAGAAGGGCGATCACAATTACAATCATACCATCATAGGCTAGCTTCTAGGGTTTAGCCTCTACGATCTCGTGGTAGATCTACTCTTGTACTACTCATATCTTCAATATTAATCAAGAAGGAAGTAGGGTTTTACATCCATCGAGAGGGCCCGAACCTGGGTAAACATTGTGTCCCTTGCTTCCTGTTACCATCAGCCTAAGACGCACAGATCGGGACCCCCTACCCGAGATCCGCCGGTTTTGACACCGACATTGGTGCTTTCATTGAGAGTTCCTCTGTGTCGTCGCTTTGAGGCTTGATGGCGTCTTCAATCGCCAACAACACCGTCCAGGGCGAGACTTTTCTCCCAGGACAGATCTTTCTGTTCGGTGGCTTTGTACTGCGGGCCAATTCGCTTGGTCATCTGGAGCAAATCGATAGCTACGCCCCTGGCCACCAGGTCAGGATCGGAAACTTGAACTACATGGCGGATATTCACGGAGACTTGATCTTCGATGGATTCGGGCCTTTGCCAGGAGCGCCGGACAGTCACGACGAGCATGGCCTAGACCTGCTGTCGGACAATGTTCGGGATATCATCCCTGCAGTAGCCCCAGATCTAAATCTGGAGCAGGTTGCGTTGCCTAAGGACGGACGGGTGGACCCCGCCCTGCAGTCCGCATACTCATCGGTGATAGAGCCGAATACAGGTCTCACCTCTGTTGAGACCTATAACCTCGGGCCCCGGACTTGCATCCGGTTGTTGGTTCCGGTCCACACACCCTCGAGCCAGCCAATCCAGGTTGGGCTCCGGTAATGGAGTTTACCGCTGCAGACATCTTTCAGCACTCGCCCTTTGGAGACATGCTGAACTCATTAAAGTCTCTCTCTTTGTCAGGAGGCTCTGGGCCGAACTATGTCCAGCTTGAATGGGAAGCAGGCGACGAAGGAATTCACTGCCCACCCACCACCCACTTCATTGCCACGGTCGATGATTTAACCACGTGCTTGACTTCGACTCCGAAGACATCGATAGTATGGACGACGATGCAGGAGACACACAGGAGCCACCGCCCGCAGGGTGGTGGACAGCCACCTCTTCATACAATATATATATGGTGGACACTCCGAAAGAAACCAATGGCGACGAGGCAGGGGAGGATAACCCCTGAGGAGAAAAAGCAAAGCATGGGCGTCTTCGACACCGCTCCAAGCCCCGCCACATCAATACCGGCCCCGGAGATAAAAGCAATCTGGATGGTGCCGAAGAGGAATACAGCCCTGATCAGCCTACCTTCAAGCAGGCCGGACCGGCTACGGTGGGATACTTGGAGAAGGACAACTATACACCCCCCCCCTCTGAAGACAAGGTAAGCCTCGGCAATGACGAATTCGGCGTGCCTGAAGATCCAATGGAACAAGTTCGCTTCAAGCGACGGCTCATAGCCACGGCAAGGAGTCTGCAAAGGAAGCAAGAGCAGCTTAAAGCTGACCAAGATTTGCTAGCGGATAGGTGGACCAAGATCCTGGCCACCGAAAAGTACGGATTCAACCGCCCTAACAAAGGGCATACGCGGCACAACTGGCTACCTCAACCTAAGCAGGAGAACCAATGGCACACAACCCGACGTCCACACACCACTAAGGTCCAAGATAGTAAGAAGGATACACGAAGAGGCATCCTCAAGCCTCGGGGCAATGGTCATAAACGTCAAGTCAGGGAAGCTGGTGCCAAGTCCAGCAACTCCCAGTCCGGTCAACGGACAAAGAACAGCTTAAGCCTATTCGGACCAAGGTACATACTTGATCAACCATGTGAAATTCACGGTACTCCTAGAAGGACGGCAAAGCATACCAATAGAGAATGCCAGATCCTCAAAACAAAGCGACCGGTCGTGTGCCAGAAACAATGAAGGGAGGCGTCTAGTCAAGAGACCCCCCCAGAGCACAACAGTACGGCTGATCGCCCCCTATCATACAAACCACAACAACTCAATTGTCGTACCCCTAGACCTAGTAGTCCAGGGGCTCCATAACACATAAAGCCCCCGCGGGTACAAATCTACAAATAACAACATCTACAAGATGTCAGGTGCAAAGGCCAAGTTCATTGGCCCACCGCTCTAACGGTTGTTCTCAGATAACCAAAAAATGCCACGCCATCAGCGCATTCCCCTCATACGATAACCCACCGTATGCTAACGGGATGAAGCACGTTGACTATATTCCACGTGGTAAACCATTAGGCCAATGTCGGTGATATACAAATGCCTACGTACAAGGCCGAACCCAGCCCCTAGAGCGGAAATCATACAGCTGCCGGAGTAGCAAGTCGTGCATGCCTATCAAAATTTTGATATGACAGCCAACTGAGGAGTCCGCGCTGCTTCACAGTATAGCGGCTGGGATCACTAGGGTCCGATCAGGAACCTTTAGACCAACCACAAGAGGACGTTCAGCTGCCTCCAAGCATTTGCTTTCACAAACTAACTTTGATGCAGAACAGGACTGGCGGCGTGGAATCGGCCCGGACACACAAGGACAGGACCATGCAGGGAAAAGGCAGTTCGGATACACTCTCGGTCCACTAACAGCCCCCTACAGTCCGGCCGTCACAGGTTCCGCCAAAAACCATCTCTTTTCATAATCATAAATCGCACTCATATGCATAGCCATATTATCTTGCTACAACGCATAGACTTAAATAACACGTACTGGCTGTCGCTTATCATCGACGCCTCTTTGCCACAAAACGGCAATCACACTTCGTGTTACGCCCGATTGTGCCAGTGGCTTCATAATACGGCAATAAAGTCCGACCACCTTCTCGATCGCTCGGCACCCCGAACTTATAGCACTATATGCATCAGCTCCGAATCATGTCTTGGGTCATTGGTTGGGTTTGCCCGGCTCCCATGTTTTGGTACCTTATGTTCCGTTCCGTCGGCTAAGGTAGCGCTGGGAGAACTACTGCGATTGTGTCCCGGTTCTGCAGGACGAG
>NC_041391.1:723257465-723258319 GCF_002162155.2 Triticum dicoccoides
ACCTCAGTAGAGAAAGCCGAAAACTGACTGTCATGATGCAGCGAGAGCTGGTCAGCTGTTCGAGAGGTTGCAAAATCCTTAAAGATTTATTCCGCATAACGCCACTATAAATGCAGATTGCGACGGATCGGTCTTCCGATCAGGCGCCAATAGAGCCCCTAGTTCGGCCTTCCGAACACTAGGGGCTGCGCCGGCCATACTCGAATTCCTATGGCTAAGTGAGAGTAGTAAAGCCATATAGTCCGATTGCCTGGTTCGTGGTGAGAAACACCTCCTTAAAAGGACCCAACCATGGGATAGAGAGTGTTCGGATATATCCGAAGACCACTGTATTTTTTACGTGGGGGCTGAAGCCGACAACTGGCCAACTCTCAGAATTTACATACAATAAACAGCCGCACAGGAAGAACATATGTTCAAACAAAATAGGCAATATATAATAAAAGCGCCATTATCCCATATTACAAATATCGGTATGAATGCCCTCAGGGAAACATAATGTCTTTGGTTCACCTATCCGCCGCAAGGCGGGCCCCCTTCAGTACACCTTCATAGTACAGTTCGGGCTTGCGGTGCTCCTTACCCTCCGGCGGCCCCTCATTCATCAGCTTCTCCGCATCAAGCTTGCCCCAATGCACTTTTGCACGGGCAAACGCCATACGTGCACCTTCTAGACAGACTGATCGCTTGATAGCATCAAGCCGAGGACAGGCGCCCACAATCCTCTTCACGAGTCGAAATTAACTGCTTGGAATTGGCTCCGCAGGCTATAACCGGACAACCAAGTCCTTCATGGCTAGTTCGGCCACCTGGTGCAGTTCGACCAGCTGCTTCAGCTGATTGATAAAAGGCAT
>NC_041391.1:723259390-723292216 GCF_002162155.2 Triticum dicoccoides
CACCCATGAGGGTCCGATGTTCTTTAATGTTGTCGATAGACCGCCCGGCAGCTCTGCGTAGACAGAGGTTGCCGGTGGAGTAGGCAAACCTCCCTCTATGGAGGGTGGCCGCTCGCCTGATCCTGGAGCCTTAGAGGCCTCCAGGACCTTATCCGGCTCTAGATCTCTCTGAGACGACACCTCGGTGTCGCGCTTGGACTTCGGAAAAGGAGCCCCTGGAGGCGTCTCGCTCTCCACAGCATCCAAGCTCAACGAATCCTCCGACGAGGACTGTCCGGCAGGAGATCTCGCCGGGCTGTACGAGATGTGGCGATAGTTAAAACTATTGTACCCAGACGACCCTGGATGCATAGGCGCATTTGGAACTCGGTTACTTACGATCTTTCCAGGGGCTGGGCTCTGGGATCCCACTCCGGGCCGTTATCGGCAGCCGGGGTGGATGCCTCTGGATGGGACCCTCTCCCCCTCTTGGGCTATTCGGCCTCCAGGGACGGGGAAGCCGCACGCTACTTCCCACCTGCACAGTGAGGCTCGTGCTCCTCTCCTTCCTCCTCTTCGTCTTCGGAAGAAGGAGCGTCGCTGGAGTCTTCGGATTTGGCGTCCGAAGTCTCGCGGCGACGGAGGCCACTCTGGGTCTTCTTGACCTTCTTGGAGTCCTCCTTCTTTGGCGCCTCGTAAAGCGTAGGGACCAGCATCTTCATTAGAAGAGGTCCGGATGGTTCCTCCGGCAGTGGGGCCGGACAATGCACCTGCTCCACCTTCTTAATCCATCCCCGAGGTCACAATGAAACACGATTAAAATGTCTCCCTCATGACATGCCAACTGAAGCACGGACGGACAGGGCGTGGCGGTAACTTACTAGGCTTGCAGAATGGGATAATTGATACCCCCGGTCCTCGGCGGAGTCTGGCCACGATTTGCCGGACTTGAAGAGCACCTTCCAGATATCCCTGTGGGAGGAGTCATAGAGCTCCCAAAGGGTTTGGTGCTCGGTTGAGTCGAACTCCCACAAAGTGCAGGCTCGACGCTGGCAAGGGAGAACCAGGCGAACTAGCTTCACCTAGACCACATCGGCGAGTTTGACGTCCTTGTCAACCACGCTCTGAACGCGCGTCTGGAGAAGTGACAGCTCATCGGACGAGGTCCAGTTCGGGCCCTTCTTGGGCCAGGACATGAGCCGCAGTGGGGCTCCGGATCTAAACTCAGGAGGTGCAGCCCACTTTTTGCTGCGTGTTTCGGTGATATAAAATCACTGTTGCTGCCACTCCTCGACGGACTCGCTGAAGGTGCCTTTCGGCCAAACGACCTTGGGCATCTTGCTCACCATGGCGCCACCGCACTCGGCATGTTCGCCACTCACCACCTTGGGCTTCACATTGAAAATCTTCAGCCACAGGCCGAAGTGTGGCGGAATCCGTAGAAAGGCCTCACACACGACGATGAACATTGAGATATTGAGAAAAGAGTTGGGGGACAGATCATGAAAATCAATCCCATAGTAATACATGAATCCACGGACAAATGGGTGGAGGGGAAACCCGAGCCCGCGGACAAAATGGGGAAGGAACACGACTCTCTTGTAGGGCTCTGGAGTGGGGACAACCTGTCCCGCCGGTGGAAGACGATGGCCAATTTTCTTGGCGAGATATCCTGCTTCCCGAAGCTTCTTGATATCCTTCTCTCAGATGGTAGAGGCCATCCATTTGCCTCCTGCTCCGGATCCAAACATCTTTGGAAAACCTCTCTTCGATGGAAAAGAAGAGTGCTTGGGCGTTAGGGCTCGAGCAGAGGGGAATGAGTTAGCGGAAGGAGAAGGTGTGGGTAAAGAGGAAGAGACCTTATCTCTTTATAAGAGATGGTAAAAGCGTTTTGCGCCTTCCCACATGCCTGATGGAACCCGCTCACCTCCCACTCGCTGCGATTAGCGGTGCGGTTAGATTACCCATACCTTTATTGATGAGAATCCCGTTATAAGGGGACACGATCTCTGCTTTGACAAGACGTGTCAAGGAAACCGCCTCGCAATACGCGATGTGGCTGGTTGTGGAAAAACAGTTCAAATAATGACCTGACTGTAATGGCATATCACATCGTCTAAAAAGTTGTCAGCTAAAGTATCATTCTCTCTACGGTGGTATGTGAAGATCATCTTGCAGATCCGGCATGGTCTACGTGTTCGATAATAACCTTGGAGTATTTAGAAGGAGGAACCCGCCTTGCAATGCCGAAGACAATACTGCGCGCTAGACTAATCGTCATTGAAGCCTGGTTCAGGGGCTACTGAGGGAGTCCTGGATTAGGGGGTATCCGGACAGCCGGACTATATACATCGTCCGGACAATTGAAGCATGAAGATACAAGACTCAAGACTTTAGCCCGTGTTTGGATGGGACTCTCCTTTGCGTGGAAGACAAGCTTGGCGATCCGGATATTATATTTCCTTCCTTGTAACCGACTCCATGTAAACCCTAGCACTCTCTGGTGTCTATATAAACCGGAGAGGATGGTCCTTAGAAGGCCGATCACAATTACAATCATACCATCATAGGCTAGCTTCTAGGGTTTAGCCTCTATGATCTCGTGGTAGATCTACTCTTGTACTACTCATATCTTCAATATTAATCAAGCAGGAAGTAGGATTTTACCTCCATCGAGAGGGCCCGAACCTGGGTAAACATTGTGTCCCTTGCTTCCTGTTACCATCATCTTAATACGCACAGATCGGGACCCCCTACCCGAGATCCGCCAGTTTTGACACCGACAGTATGCGCCTCCTGGTCTAGATCCTTCTGGTATGACACCTCGGTGTCATGCCCGAGTTTCGGGGAAGGGGCCTTCGGAGGTGTCTCGCTCTCTAGGGCATCTGAGCTCAATGAATCCTCCGATGAGGACTATTCGGCGCGAGACCTAGCCGGGCTGCAAAAAGTGTGGCACCAATTAATTCATTATTCCTCAATAATCCTGGATGCATAGGTGTGTTCGGACTTCGTGTACTCACGAGTTTTCCAGGGGCAGGGCCCTGGGATCCCACTCTAGGCTGTTGTCGGTTGCCATAGTGGACGCCTCTGGCAGGGGAGTTTTTCCCTTCTTAGGCAATTCGGCCTCCAGAGATGAGGAGGCCGTCCTTTTCTTTCCTTCCCCCGTGGGGGACTCCTCTTATTCCTCCTCTTCTTCCTCTTCAGAGGAGAGATGTGTATTGGAGTCTTCGGATTTTGTGTCTGAAGCACTGCGACAACGAAGGCTGCTCCTGGTCTCCTTGGCCTCTTTATGGGCCTCTTTCTTTGACGCCTCGTAAGGCGCCGGGACCAGCATTTTCTTCAGAAGTGGTCCGGCTGGTTCTTGTGGTAGCGGGGCTAGACAGTGTATCCGCCCCGCCTTCTTCGTCCATTCCTAGGATGATTATGGGAAGAACATTAGAGCATCTTCCTCGAGATATACCAATGAAACATATGGATGGACGAAACATAATCATGCCTTACCGGACTTGCAAGGTGGGACAGTTGGTACCCGCGGTCCGCTGTGGAGTCCGGCCACGGTTTGTCGGACTTAAAAAGCACCTTCCATATGTCCTTGTGTGAGGAGCCATAAAGCGATCGCATGGTCTGGTGCTCGGCCGGGTCATACTCCCACAAATTGCAGGCTCGGTGCTGACAACGAAGGACCAGGCGGACCAACATCACCTGGACTACATCAACAAGCTTGATGACCTTGTCTTCCATACCCTTGACGCGTGTCTGGAGCACTGACAGTTCGTCAGACGAGGACCAATTCAAGCCTTTTTTGGGCCGGGATGTGAGCCGCACGGGGGCTCCGCATCGGAATTCAGGAGCAGCGGCCCACTTTTTGCCGCGCGGTTCAGTGATGTAGAACCACTGTTGCTGCCACTCCTTGATGGAATCATTGAAAGTCCCTGAGGAAGTCCTGGATTAGGGGGAGTCCGGATGACCGGACTATAACCTTTGCCCGGACTCCTGGACTATGAAGATACAAGATTGAAGACTTCGTCCCATGTCCGGATGGGACTTTCCTTGGCGTGGAAGGCAAGCTTGGCGATACAGATGTGTAGATCTCCTCCCATTGTAGCCGACTCTATGTAACCCTAGCCCTCTCCGGTGTCTATATAAACCGGAGGGGTTTTAGTCCGTAGGACGAACAACAATCATACCATAGGCAAGCTTCTAGGGTTTAGCCTCTCTGATCTCGCGGTAGATCTACTCTTGTACTACCCATATCATCAATATTAATCAAGTAGGAGTAGGGTTTTACCTCCATCGAGAGGGCCCGAACCTGGGTAAAAACATCGTGTCCCTTGTCTCCTGTTACCATCCGCCTAGACGCACAGTTCGGGACCCCCTACCCGAGATCCGCCGGTTTTGACACCGACATTGGTGCTTTCATTGAGAGTTCCTCTGTGTCGTCACCTTTAGGCCCGATGGTTCCTTCGATCATCAGCGATGATGCGGTCCAGGGTGAGACTTTTCTCCCTAGACAGATCTTCGTATTCAGCGGCTTTGCATTGCGGGCCGATTCGCTTGGCCATCTGGAGCAGATCGAAAGCTACGCCCCTGGCCATTAGGTCAGGTTTGGAAGTTTGAACTACATGGCTAACATCCGCGGAGACTTGATCTTCGACTGGTTCGAGACACAGCCGAGCGCGCCGCACTGTCAGGATGGGCATGATCTAGCTCTACCGCCGAATAGTGCCCAGGAGGCCGCCCCAGTGTCCGCTCCGACCCTTAGCTCGGAGCCGACTGCGCCAATCGAGGACGGGTGGCTGGACACTGCCTCGGGGGTTACAATCTCTACGGCGATCGAGCCGAACACCAGCCTTGTCCTTTGCAAAGCTCGTGACTCCAAGGTGTCGGACTCCTTTCCGGACTCCGAACCTTCCGCACCCCTGCCGATCGAACCCGATTGGGCGCCGATCATGGAGTTCGCCGCCGCTGACATCTTTCAGCACTCGCCCTTCGGCTACATTCTGAATTCAGTAAAGTCTCTCTCTTTGTCAGGAGAGCCCTGGCCAGACTATGGTCAGCAAGGTTGGGATGCGGACGGCGAAGAAATTCAAAGCCCACCCACCACCCACTTCGTAGCCACTATCGATGATTTAACCGACATACTCGACTTCGACTCCGAAGACATCGACGGTATGGACGACGATGCAGGAGACGAACAGGAATCAGCGCCTATAGGGCACTGGACAACCACCTCATCTCACGATGTATACATGGTGGACACACCTAAAAGAAACGATGACAAGGAACAAAGGGACGCAACGAGGGATCGTTCCCTCAAAAAGCAATCAAAGCGGTGGCGTAAGCGCCGCTCCAAACCCCACCTCGACAGAGACCCAGCCACAGAGCAGGGCGAACTGGCGGACGACGAACATGCCATCGAGCAACCATCCGAACAGGGCAACTTGGGTAAACAAACCGAACAACCCATCCCCGGCAAAGATAATAGTCCGGACGACCTCATGCCGGACAAGTTACTGGAGCAAAAGAACCTCCACAAAAGGCTCGTCGCCACTGCGCGTAGCCTGAAAAAGCAGAAGCGGAAGCTAAAAACAGCGGAAGATGCACTCAGATTTAGATGGGGCAAAGTACTCAACACCGCGGACAAATACGGCGACAGTCACCGCACAAAGAGCTATTCGAAGCGAAAATTACTGACGGGATTTGATGAGGAGGCCTTAGAGCCCCTGCAATCAAAAAATAAGGAAGACACCCGGTCGGATAAACAACCCCATGTCCAACATAGAGCGGAAAAGGGCGCCGCACACAAGCCGGCACGCGATCCGCACAAGGATTCGCATCATAAAGACGGCCTAGCCAGATCTATCTACGGGCCAATAAAGCAAGCTCTAGTAAGCAATGCAATGCAACAAGTATCCGAGCATCACGGCACACCCAAAGATAGGGGTGCCGCACACCCCCTATGTTTCACCGATGAGGTGCTGGACCATGAATTTCCAGCGGGATTCAAGCCCGTAAACATGGAGGCATACGATGGAACAACAGACCCTGGAGTCTGGATTGAGGATTATATCCTCCACATACACATGGATAGAGGAGATGATCTCCACGCCATAAAATTCTTATCCCTCAAGCTCAAAGGGCCAGCCTGGCATTGTCTTAAAAGCCTTCCCAAAAACACTATAGGAAGTTGGGAAGAGCTCAAGGATGCTTTCGGGCAAATCTTTAAGGGACCTACGTCCGACCTCCAGATGCAGACGATCTAAGTCATATAACGCAACAACACGGAGAGTCAGCCCAGAAACTCTGGAACAGATTTCTTACTAAAAAGAACGAGATAGTCGACTGCTCGGACGCTGAAGCCTTAGCACCTTTCAAACACAGTGTTCGAGACGAATGGCTCGCCAGACACCTCAGCCAAGAAAAGCCAAGAACAATGGCCGCATTAACAAGCCTCTTGACCTGCTTTTGCGCAGGAGAGGATAGCTGGTTGGCAAGAAGCAGTACCAGCGACCCAAGTACATCCAAATTTAGGGATTTAAACGGGAAACCGCGACGTAGCAAGGACCAGCGCCGGACCAAGGGAAACAGCCCGAAGAGCACGGCAGTCAACGCCGGATTCAAAAGCTCTCGGCAGAATCAGAAGAAGTTGCCCCTCAAGGATAACAGGGACGAGCTATCTAACCTCAACAAAATCTTGGACAAAATATGCCAAATCCACAGTACTCCCGGGAAGCCTGCAAACCATACCCACAGAGATTGTTGGGTCTTCAAGCAATCCGGCAAACTCAACGCCGAACACAAGGGGCTCGACATACCAAGCGAGGACGATGACGAACCCCACAAGCAGAGCACCGGAGAACAAAAGAAGTTCCCACAAGAAGTCAAAACAGTAAACTCACTTCATGTGACAAAAGGGAAAACAGAGTGGCGCCTATAGAGATACACGCCATACAGCCTTTCCCAGAGGAGTCCCGCCACTGGTTGTTACAACCAATCACCTTCAACGATCAGGATTACTCTAGAAGTATCTAGAACACAGGATGGACTGCCTTGGTATTAGATCCGATAATTGACGGACTCCACTTTACACAAGTCCTAATGGACAGCGGTAGTGGTCTAAACCTGCTATATCAGGACACAATCCGCAAAATGGGGATAAACCCAACAAAAATTTGCCATGGCAACACTTCCTTTCATGGGGTAACGCCAGGACCAGATACCCATTGTACGGGTTCTCTCCCGTTAGAAGTTATGTCTGGCTCCCCCGACAACTTCCGACGCGAAAAGCTAACCTTCCACATCACCCATTCACAAGTAGCTATCAAGCACTACTGGGACGCGAAGCTTTCACCCGCTTTAATGCAATACCGCATTATGCGTCCCTTAAGCTTAAAATGCCCGGTCCACGAGGCATCATCTCATTAAAGGGAAATATTGAGTGTTCCTCGAGTGCGGAAGACTGTGCGGCTGCCTTGATAGCCACACACTAAACAAGCTTCACTATTCAAAGCACCTAAACAGGTCGTTCAGACCCCGGACATGGCTAGACGAGTCCGACGTAAACATACAAGGGCTTACTAGCCACATACCCTAGTACAAGGGGCCCCGCGCGTGTACAACAAGATACAATAAAGCTCAATTCTACCCATTTTTTGAATTATACTTTGTTTTTTAATATAACATAGATTTTCGCACGATCGTTTTCAACTAAGTTCCTCTCTTTTACAGATGAACACCATTCTACACCCGTCCAGGATACGGCACAACAGAGACACAGGCGCAGACGTGCAGTAGGGACCTGTTCCAAGGATTCTTTTCAGATTAAGACCCTGCGTAAACCTTTCTCACTGTCTCTTGTTGATACACATCCCCCGGTTTCTTGTTATAACCGAGGAGGAGGCTGGCGTCTTGGCATGTGGCCACATCAGAATTTTGCGCGTACCTGGACACCAGGGGCTTCTTACCAAGGGCGTTGTTCAGCCCGTTTTCATAAAGACCGAATACCTTAGGGAGTGTTCGGTGTCGCGAGTTTGGCCTTATATGCATCAGCTCCGAATCATGTCTTTGGTCAAATGTTGGGTTTGCACGGCTCCTGTGTTTTGCTGCCTTACGTTCCACTCTATCGGCTAAGGCGGCACCAGGAGAACTACTGCGATTGTGCCACGGTTCGGCCAGGCCAGCACCTCAGTAGAGAAAGCCGAAAACTGACTATCATGATATAGCGTGAGACTGGTCAACCACTCAATGACCCACCGAAATCTTTAGGATTCCTCCGCATTAACGAAGGGTTGTTTCCCGGCCAGGCACACACGCGCCCCGAATTCGGATGAGCGCGGTGCCCCTAGGGGCTATATAGTATCCCCACTATCAAACTCCTATGGCTAAGTGAAAGTGATAAAGCATTATAGTCAGATTGCCTAGTTCGCTGCGCTATCACCACCTTAATAGGACCAAGACATTGGATCAAGTGTGAACATGCGCCTTCTGCGAACACCCCCGCATTATATGTGTGGGGGCTGAAGCCGCAGACTGCCATCTTTCAGGTTATATACATATATACATTAACGGTCGCACAAGAGGTATTCTAATTCTTGAAGTCACAAGTATAAAAAGCTCTTATATTCCATCGAAACATTGGTTTACAATAATACATGTTATTCGAACATAACATCCTTCGATCATTGCGTCTCTATTAAACGAGCACCCTGCAGAACATCTTGAAAATAGTGCTCGGCAGGCACTGGGCTCTCATCCGAATCTTGGGATGCAACATCAATGGCCTTCATCTCCGCCCAGTATGTCTTGACACGGGCAAGAGCCATCTGCGCACCCTCTATGCACGCTGACCTCTTCATTGCATTAATATGAGGCACCACACCAAGGAACTGCTGCACCAAGCTAAAATAACTCTTCGGCTCGGGCCTTTTCGGCCACAGATGACTCACGACATACTTCATGGCGAGTCTGGATAACCTATTCAGCTCTGCCCACGCGGCCAAATGATCGGTTAATGGAAGTGGGTGCTCTGGATTGTGGAACTGCGACCAAAAAAGCTTGTCCACTTCGTGGTCCTTTTCATCACGGAAGTGTTCGGCCGCGTCCGCGGCACTCGCCGCCAAGTCCACATAAGTGTTCGCCGCACTCCACTGCCGGTCCAACGGAGCATATTTAGGATCCCCGAACTTCATCCGCAGCATAAAGGGCTTTACAGCTGTGATATCTCCGGCCTGACGTAGCTCCTCCTTCATAGCTCTCATAGCACAGCGAGCATCCTTGGCCTCGGTAGTGACCTTCTCTAGGTCCTTCTATGCCACCTCATCTTCTTTTTCAAGAAGCTTGCAGCGGTCGGCAGCATTCTTCAACTTTACAGCCATCTCGGCCATTTCCTTCTTGCTTTGGCAGTGAGCAGCCTATTCGGCTTTCAGCTCTTCAGCTGCCTTTAAGGCAGCCGCATCGCGTTTCATGGCCTGCTCCTTGGCTCGAGCAAGTTCCACTCGAAGGTTCTCCATGGCAGCCGCACCATCTGCATCAAGCACACATGTTGTAAGGTACGAGCATCAAGCTCCTCTTACTAGGTGTCTTCGAAGAAATTACATACCTTGTGTCTCGTCTAGTCGCTTGTTGACAATCGCGATGTCGGCATCTGACACGTCAAGTTGCCGCTTTAGCTTGGCAAATTCATCAGTCCGGCTAGCCACCGGACACTTCACCACCTACATAGGAAAGGCGACATATTATACCTGGGATTATGATCCTCGGCGCGCCGTCAAGTTTGACAACGCACAGAGTCTCAGGGGATACTATCTATACAGGGCGCATCTTATATATGCGGGTCTGTTAAAAGGTACATCATTTCGCGTACCTCAAAACCTGTCAGTAAACTCCTGACGGCCTTGTACAACCCGCTCTCCGCAGATGAAATCCTTCCAATCACCGTATCCATCAATGCACGGTGTTCTTCTGAGATAGACGCTCGCCCGAGCAGATCCTTCAGCTCCTCCGACCGTGCACCGAACGGTGCCGGACTCGTCCGTTAGCCTTTTTCGAAGGCCGGACACGGAGGGCCTTGGGGGGCCATACGACTACCTTCCGGCCCTGACGGATTCAGAGAAACCCTTCGTGACGACACCTCAGGGTCGCCCGCCTCGCAAGGCGGTACGGCAGGGGGAGGCATTCCGCTCTCCATCATCTCCGGACGAAGATCCCCTAAAGATGAGCTCTACTGAGAAGGGCTGAGATCCGAACTACAAGGTGAAATTTCGGTTATCTTCCTCAGAAATAGAATAGGGGTGTCTCTCATTTTAAACCCCCCCTTTACTTACGGCTTGGTGGAGAGCTGACCCCCTTGGGGGCGCAATGCGACCAAGGCTCCCCCCGGCGCCGGACCCTCTAACGAAGATCTCTTCCCCCGCTGTGAGGCCATCGCCTCCGGGTCTTCAGAGGCGGTCCTCTTCTTCCCCTGGTTAAAGGAATTATCGATTCCTCCTTTCCTGACAGCCTCCTTCGCAGAGGCGGCAGCTCCCTTGTTCCCCTCTTCGCCTTCTTCCAAAGGCGCAACCTCCAGCATCCTGGTTAACACGGGATCCGGCGTAGTCTCAGGGAGGGGGGCCGGACACCTGATTAGATTTTCTTTCTCTATCCACTCCTATTTAAGGGACAACTCTTTTAAAGTGCAATTTTATGATAAATATACGGATAGCGTGTCCTGGTACAGGGCTACTTACTTGAGTATCCGGGCGATTGCAGCTCAAACCTACATCCTCGGATGAATCCGGACACATTGCTTATGATTCGAAGAACAATTTGTACATCTCCATGGGCATCGCGCCCATAAAATTGTGGAGGGCTCGCGGTCCTTCCGGATTAAACTCACACAGGCGGAGGGGGCGACGTTTGGAGGGCAGTATGCAGCGAATCAACATAACCTGCGTCACTACGGCCAGATTGATGGCTCTTCCTAGGAGATCTCGAACGTGGCCCTGCAACAGGGGCACGTCCTTGGACGGCTCCCAGTTAAGCCCTTTGTTGACCCATGACGCTAGCTGTGGTGGGGGACCCGAGCGAAAGGCAGGTGGCGCCACCCATTTGGTGCCCCTGGGAGCTGTGATATAAAACCACTCTCGTTGCCATAAGTTGAATTCCTCTTGAAAAAGGCCCTCGGGCCATGGAGCATTGGCATTCTTGCTTATAACAGCACCTTCGCACTCTGCGTGCTGCCCCTCGATCATCTTCGGCTCTACTTTGAAGGTCTTAAGCCACAATCCCATGTGAGGAGTAAAACGGAGGAAGGCCTCGCACACGACAATGAACGATGAGATATGGAGGATGGATTCCGGAGCTAAGTCGTGGAATTCCAGCCCATAATAAAACATGAGCCCCCTCACGAAGGGGTCCGTCGGGATGCCTAACCCCCGAAGGAAGTGAGACGCGAACACCATGCTCTAACCAGGCTTGGGAGTGGGAATAACCTGCCCTTGAGCAGGCAGCCTATGCGAGATTTCGCCGGTTAGATACCTGGCATCTCTTAGCTTTCGCACGTCTTCTTCCATAACGGAGGAAGGCATCCACCGGCCTTGAAGGGCGGAGCCGGACATCATCGGAGGTCCGAAGCACCTAAATCTGGAGCTTTGGGTGTTGGAACTCAAGGTGAGGGGCGGATTTGATTGAGATTGAAAGAAAGGAGTCGAGCCTTGGTCTCTTTATAAAGAGGTTGAATACCAAGAGCCCTCCCCGTGATCGTTTGGGACTCGCCTTCGATTGGGGAGACATACCAACAGGCACGATTGGGTTACCCACGCCCGTATTGGTGAGAATCCCGGAATAAGGGGACACGGTCTCTGCTTTTACAAGGCGTGCCAAGGAAACCGCCTCGCTATACATGCTGAGGTGGGACAGTAAAACGAATAAAGGCTTGGCCGTGGCGTGATGTCATGTTGCGGGATACGTCAGCAGATTAGATTTGTGCAAATATTATTCTCTCTACGGTGGTATGTGGAACTTGTTTTGCAGAGCCGGACACTATCCTTGTGTTCAAAATCTTTTATGAAATATTCGGAGGAGGAACCCGCCTTGCAATGCTGAAGACAATCTGCACGCCGGACTCGTCGTCATTGAAGCCTAGTTCAGGGTCTACTGAGGGAGTCCTGGATTAGGGGGTGTCCGGATGACCGGACTATAACCTTTGGCCGGACTCCTGGACTATGAAGATACAAGATTGAAGACTTCGTCCCGTGTCCGGATGGGACTTTCCTTGGCGTGGAAGGAAAGCTTGGCGATACGGATGTGTAGATCTCCTCCCATTGTAACCGACTCTGTGTAACTCTAGCCCTCTCCGGTGTCTATATAAACCGGAGGGGTTTTAGTCCGTAGGACGAACAACAATCATACCATAGGCTAGCTTCTAGGGTTTAGCCTCTCTGATCTCGCGGTAGATCTACTCTTGTACTACCCATATCATCAATATTAATCAAGAAGGAGTAGTGTTTTACCTCCATCGAGAGGGCCCGAACCTGGGTAAAAACATCGTGTCCCTCTCCTGTTACCATCCGCCTAGAGGCACAGTTCGGGACCCCCTACCCGAGATCCGCCGGTTTTTACACAGACAGTCCCTATTGGCCAGGTGACCTTGGGCATCCTGCTCACCATGGCGCCTCCGCACTCGGCGTGATCGCCGTTCACCACCTTGGGATTCACATTGAAGATCTTCGGCCATAAGCCAAAGTGTGGCGAGATGCGGAGAAAGGCCTCGCACACGACGATAAACGTCAAGATGTTGAGGAAGGAATTAGGGGATAGATCATGAAAATCGATCCCGTAATAATACATGGTGCCGCGAACAAATGGTTGAAGGGGAAACCCGATCCCGCAGACAATATGAGGGGGGAACACGACCCTCTCATGGGGCTCCAGAGTGGGGACGATCTGTCCCGCCGTCAGAAGACGGTGGCTGATTTTCTTGGCCAGATACCCGGCCTCCCGAAGCTTTTTGATATCCTTCTCCTGGACAGTAGAGGCCATCCATTTGCCTCCTGCTCCGGATCTGGACATTTTCGGAGAACCTTTGTTGGTGGAGAAGATGAACGCTCGGGCGTTAGGGCTCAAGCGAAAGGGAATGGATGAGAAGGAGGAGAAGAAGGCGTGGGTAGAAAGGAAGAGGCCTTTCCTCTTTATAGAGGCAATAAAACTTTGCGCCTCCCCGCTTTCCTAGTAAAAACTGCTCATTCGCCACTTGTTGGTGGTGCGGTTGGGTTACCCACACCTATATTGATGAGAATCCCGAAATAAGGGGACACAATCTCTGCTTCGACAAGACGTGCCAAGGAAACCGCCTCGCGATATGAGCAGTGGCTGGTTAGAAGAAAACGGTTTGAATAATGACCGGACCATGGCGTAGTGTCACTCTACAGAAGTTGTCAGTAGAGTTGATTTGTCGAATATTGTGCTCTCTACGGTGGTATGTGGAAATTATTTTTGCAGAGCGGGACACGATCCTTGTGTTCGGAATTTATCTTGGATTATTCGCAGATGGAACCCGCCTTGCAATGCCGAAGACAAACTGCACGCCGGACTCATCGTCATTGAAGCCTAGTTCAGGGGCTACTGAGGGATTCCTAGATTAGGGGGTACCCGGACAGCCGGACTATATACTTTGGCCGGACTGTTGGACTATGAAGATACGAGATTGAAGACTTCGTCCCGTGTCCGCATGGGACACTCCTTTGCGTGGAAGGCAAGCTTGGCGATTCGGATGTTAGATCTCCTTCTCTGTAACCGACTCTGTGTAACCCTAGCCCCCTCCGGTGTCTATATAAACCGGAGGGTTTAGTCCGTAGGACGAGCACAATCATAATCATAGGCTAGCTTCTAGGGTTTAACCTCTACGATCATGTGGTAGATCAACTCTTGTGATACTCATATCATCAAGATCAATCAAGCAGGAAGTAGGGTATTACCTCCATCGAGAGGGCCCGAACCTGGGTAAACATCGTGTCCCCAGTCTCCTGTTACCATTAGCCTTGGACGCACAGTTCGGGACCCCCTACCCGAGATCCGCCGGTTTTGACACCGACAACGACCAACACGTAAGCACACCTCAGGGTTCGACAACAATGGAAATCGCCTTGGGACCACAAAACGGTTAGTAATAGTCCATGAAACGGGTCAGAATAAACAAAAACCGCGAGTGTTGATGACCTACACATAATCCCACCTTGCGGTTAAATAACTATGGAAATCGCTTCGGGACCCCAAAACGGTGAGTGATAGTGCACGAAATGGACCAGAATCGACCAAAATTGAGAGTGTTGATAACCGACACGTAAATGAACCCCGAGGTCCATCAATCGTCGAAATCACTCGGGGACCCCAAACAGTTAGTAATAGTCCACGAAACGGACCAGAATTGGCCAAAATTGCGAGTGTTGATGACCGACACGTAAGCGCACCTTGGGGTCCAACTATTATAGAAATCGCTTCGGGACCCCAAAACAGTGAGTGATTGTCCATGAAACAGGTCAGAATTGGCCAAAACTATTAGTGTTGGCAACAGACATATAAACGCATCCCGGGGATCTTCAATCGTGTAAATCGCTCTGGGACCCCAAAATTGTGATTCTTTTCGACCAACACGTAACACGTTGGGGTTCGACAACCATGGAAATCGCTTTGGGATCCCAAAACGGTGATTAATAGTCCACTAAACGGGTCAGAATAGACAAAAACTGTGAGTGTTGATGACCGACACGTAGAGGCACCCCGGGGTTCATCAATCGTGGAAATCATTCCGGGACCCCAAAACAGTGATCAATAGTCCATGAAACTGGCTAGAATCAGCCAGAACTGCGAGTGTTCATGACCGACACGTAAGCGCACCTTGGGGTTCAACAACTATGGAAATAGCTTTGGGACCCCAAAACGGTGAGTAATAGTCCACGAAATGGGTCAGAATTGGCCAAAACTATGAGTGTTGACGACGGACACGTAAACGCATCCTGGGGATCATCAATCGTGGAAATCTCTCTAGGATCCCAAAACGGTAAGTAATAGTGCATGAAACAGACCAGAATCGGCCAAAATTGTGAGTATTGATGTCCGACACGTAAACGCACCCCGGGGTTCGTCAATCATGGAAATCACTTCGGGACCCCAAAACTGAGTAATAGTCCAAGAAACAGCCAGTATCGGCCCAAACTGCTAGTCTTGACGACCAACGTGTAAGCACACCTCGGGGTTCGACAACCATGGAAATCGCCTAGGGACCCCAAAACGGTTTGTAATAGTCCACGAAACGGGTAAGAATAAACAAAACCATGAGTGTTGATGACCGACACGTAATCCCACCTTGGGGTTAAACAACTATGGTAATCGCTTCGGGACCCCAAAACGGTGAGTGATAGTGCACGAAATGGACCAGAATCGGCCAAAACTGAGAGTGTTGATGACCGACACGTAAATGCACCCCAGGGTTCGTCAATCGTCGAAATCACTCGGTAACCCCAAAATAGTTAGTAATAGTCCACGAAACGGGCCATAATCGCCAAAACTGCGAGTGTTTATGAACGACATGTAAGCGCACCTTGGGGTCCAACTATTATAGAAATCGCTTCAGGACCCCAAAACGGTGAGTAATAGTCCACGAAACAGGTTAGACTTGGCCAAAACTAATAGTGTTTACGACAAGCATGTAAACGCATCCTGGGGATCATCCATCGTGTAAATCGCTCTGGGACCCGAAAACAGTGAAAAATACTGCATGAAACGAACCAGAATCGACCCAAATTCTGAGTGTTGATAACCGATACGTAAAGGCACCCTGAGGTTCGTCAATCGTGGAAATCACTTTGGGACCCCAAAACTGAGTAATAGTCTAAGAAACGGGCCAGAATCGGCCCAAGCTGCGATTCTTTACGACCAACACGTAACAACTTGGGGTTCGGCAACCATGGAAATCGCTTTGGGACCCCAAAACGGTGATTAATATTCCAGGAAATGGGTCAGAATCAGCAAAAACTGTGAGTATTGATGACTGACAGTAGACGTGCCCCGGGGTTCGTCAATCGTGGAAATCCTTCCGGGACCCCAAAAAAGTGAGTAGACGACGAAACGGGCCAGAAGCATGACTGACACGTAAGCGCACCTTAGGGTTCAACAACTATGGAAATTGCTTCGGGACCCCAAAATGGTGAGTAATAGTCCACAAAACGGGTCAGAATTGGTCAAAACTATGAGTGTTGACGACGGAGATGTAAACGCATCGCGGGGATTATCAATCATGGAAATCGCTCTGGGGCCCCAAAACGGTGAGTAATAGTGCACGAAAAAGACCAGAATCGGCCAAAATTGTGAGTATTGTTGACCGACACGTAAACGCACCCCGGGGTTCGTCAATCATGGAAATCACTTTGGGACCCCAAAACTGAGTAATAGTCAAAGAAACGGGCCAGAATTTGCCCAAACTACGAGTCTTGACGACCAACACGTAAGCACACCTTGGGGTTCGACAACCATGGAAATTGCCTTGGGACCCCAAAACAGTTAGTAAAAGTCCACGAAACGGGTCAAAATAGACAAAAACCGCGAGTGTTGATGACCGACACGTAAACGCACCCCACAACTGAGTAATAGTCCAAGAAACAGGTTTGAATCGGCCAAAACTGCCATTGTTGATGACCAACACGTAAGCGCACCTTGGGGTTCAACAACGATGGAAATTGCTTCCGTACCACAAAATAGTGAATAATAGTTCACGAAACGGGTCAGAATTGGCCAAAACTATGAGTGTTGACCAGAGACAGATAAACGCATCCCGGGGATCCGCAATCGTGGAAATCGCAATGTGACCCAAACACAGTGAGTAATAGTGCACAAATGGACCAGAATCGGCCAAAATTGTGAGTGTTGATGACCGACACGTAAGTGCACCTTGGGGTTCAATAACTAAGGAAATCGCTTCGGGACCCCAAAATGGTGAGTAATAGTCCACGAAACAGGTCAGACTTGGCCAAAACTATTAGTGTTGACAACAGACATGTAAACGCATCCTGGGGATCGTCAATCGTGTAAATCAGTGTGGAACCCCAAAATGGTGAATAATAGTGCACGAAACGAACCAAAATCGGCCAAAATTCTAAGTGTTGATGACCAATACGTAAACGCACCCTGAGGTTCGTCAATCATAGAAATCACTTTGGAACCCAAAAACTGAGTAATAGTCCAAGAAACAGGCCAGAATCGGCCCAAGTTGCGATTCTTTACGACCAACATATAACACGTTGGGGTTCGACAACCATGGAAATCGCTTTGGGACCCCAAAACGGTGATTAATATTCCAGGAAACGGGTTAGAATTGGCAAAACCCGTGAGTGTTGATGACTGACAGGAGACGCGCCCCAGGGTTCGTCAATCGTGGAAATCATTCCGGGACCCCAAAACAGTGAGTAGTCCATGAAACGGGTCAGAATCAGCCAAACGGCGAGTCTGCATGACCGACACGTAAGCGCACCTTGGGGTTCAACAACTATGGAAATTGCTTCGGGACCCCAAAATGGTGAGTAATAGTCCACAAAACGGGTCAGAATTGGTCAAAACTATGAGTGTTGACGACGGAGACGTAAACGCATTGCGGGGATCGTCAATTGTGGAAATCGCTCTGGGGCCCCAAAACGGTGAGTAATAGTGCAAGAAAAAGACCAGAATCGGCCAAAATTGTGAGTATTGTTGACCGACACGTAAATGCACCCCGGGATTCGTCAATCATGGAAATCACTTTGGGACCCCAAAACTGAGTAATAGTCCAAGAAACGGGCCAGAATTGGCCCAAACTACGAGTCTTGACGACCAACACGTAAGCACATCTTGGGGTTCGACAAGTATGGAAATCGCCTTGGGACCCCAAAACGGTTAGTAAAAGTCCACGAAACGGGTCAGAATAGACAAAAACCGGGAGTGTTGATGACCGACACGTAAACGCATCCCACAACTGAGTAATAGTCCAAGAAACAAGTCAGAATCGGCCAAAACTGTCATTGTTGATGACTGACACATAAGCGCACCTTGGGGTTCAACAACGATGGAAATTGCTTCGGGACCACAAAATAGTGAATAATAGTTCATGAAACGGGTCAGAATCGGCAAAAACCTTGAGTGTTGATGACTGACAGTAGACGCGCCCCGGGGTTCGTCAATCGTGGAAATCATTCCGAGACCCCAAAACAGTGAGTAATCCACAAAACGGGCCAGAATCAGCCAAACTGCGAGTGTGCATGACCGACACGTAAGCGCACCTTGGGGTCCAACAACTATGGAAATTGCTTCGGGACCCCAAAATGGTCACTAATAGTCCACAAAACGCGTCAGAATTGGTCAAAACTATGAGTGTTGACGACGGAGACGTGAACGCATCGCGGAGATCGTCAATCGTGGAAATCGCTCTGGGGCCCCAAAACGGTGAGTAATAGTGCAAGAAAAAGACCAGAATCGGCCAAAATTGTGAGTATTGTTGACCGACAGTAAATGCACTCCGGGGTTCGTCAATGATGGAAATCATTTTGGGACCCCAAAACTGAGCAATAGTCCCAGAAACGGGCCAGAATTTGCCCAAACTGCGAGCCTTGACGACCAACACGTAAGCACACCTTGGGCTTCGACAACCATGGAAATCGCCTTGGGACCCAAAACGGTTAGTAAAAGTCCACGAAACGGTTCAGAATAGACAAAAACCGCGAGTGTTGATGACCGACATGTAAACGCACCCCACAACTGAGTAATAGTCCATGAAACATGTTTGAATCGGCCAAAACTGCCATTGTTGATGACCAACACGTAAGCGCACCTTGGCGTTCAACAACGATGGAAATTGCTTCCGGACCACAAAATAGTGAATAATAGTGCACGAAACGGGTCAGAATTGGCCAAAACTATCAGTGTTGACCAGAGACACATAAATGCATCTCGGGGATCCACAGTCGTGCAAATCGCAATGTGACCCAAACACAGTGAGTAATAGTGCACAAACGGACCAGAATCGGCCAAAATTGTGAGTGTTGATGACCGACACGTAAGTGCACCTTGGGGTTCAATAACTATGGAAATCGCCTCGGGCCCCAAAACGATGAGTAATAGTCCACGAAACAGGTCAGACTTGGCCAGAACTATTAGTGTTGACGACAGACATGTAAACGCATCCTGGGGATCGTCAATCGAGTAAATCACTCTGGAACCCCAAAACGGTGAATAATAGTGCACGAAACGAACCAAAATCGGCCAAAATTCTAAGTGTTGATGACCAATACGTAAACGCACCCCAAGGTTCGTCAATCGTAGAAATCACTTTGGAACCCAAAAACTGAGTAATAGTCCAAGAAACGGGCCAGAATCGGCCCAAGTTGTGATTCTTTACGACCAACACCTAACACGTTGGGGTTCGACAACCATGGAAAGCGCTTTGGGACCCCAAAATGGTGATTAATATTCAAGGAAACGGGTTAGAATTGGCAAAAACCGTGAGTGTTGATGACTAACAGGAGACGCGCCCCGGGGTTCGTCAATCGTGGAAATCATTCCGGGACCCCAAAACAGTGAGTAGTCCATGAAACGGGTCAGAATTAGCCAAACTGCGAGTCTGCATGACCGACACGTAAGCGCACCTTGGGGTTCAACAACTATGGAAATTGCTTCGGGACCCCAAAATGGTGAGTAATAGTCCACAAAATGGGTCAGAATTGGTCAAAACTATGAGTGTTGACGACGGAGACGTAAACGCATTGCAGGGATCGTCAATCGTGGAAATCGCTCTGGGGCCCCAAAACGGTGAGTAATAGAGTAAGAAAAAGACCAGAATCGGCCAAAATTGTGAGTATTGTTAACCGACACGTAAATGCACCCTGGGGTTCGTCAATCATGGAAATCACTTTGGGACCCCAAAACTGAGTAATAGTCCAAGAAACGGGCCAGAATTGGCCCAAACTACGAGTCTTGACGACCAACACGTAAGCACATCTTGGGGTTCGACAAGTATGGGAATCGCCTTGGGACCCCAAAACGGTTAGTAAAAGTCCACGAAACGGGTCAGAATAGACAAAAACCGTGAGTGTTGATGACCGACACGTAAACGCATCCCACAACTGAGTAATAGTCCAAGAAATAGGTCAGAATCGGCCAAAACTGGCATTGTTGATGACTAACACATAAGCGCACCTTGGGGTTCAACAATGATGGAAATTGCTTCGGGACCACAAAATAGTGAATAATAGTTCATGAAACGGGTCAAAATCGGCAAAAACCTTGAGTGTTGATGACTGACTGTAGACGCGCCCCGGGGTTCGTCAATCATGGAAATCATTCTGGGACCCCAAAACAGTGAGTAATCCACAAAACGGGCCAGAATCAGCCAAACTGCGAGTGTGCATGACCGACACGTAAGCGCACCTTGGGGTTCAACAACTATGGAAATTGCTTCGGGACCCCAAAATGGTGAGTAATAGTCCACAAAACGGGTCAGAATTGGTCAAAACTATGAGTGTTGACGACGGAGACGTAAATGCATCGCGGGGATCGTCAATCGTGGAAATCGCTCTGGGGCCCCAAAACGGTGAGTAATAGTGCAAGAAAAAGACCAGAATCGGCCAAAATTGTGAGTATTGTTGACCGACACGTAAATGCACTCTGGGGTTCGTCAATCATGGAAATCATTTTGGGACCCCAAAACTGAGTAATAGTCCAAGAAACGGGCCAGAATTGGCCCAAACTGCGAGTCTTGACGACCAACACGTAAGCACACCTTGGGATTCGACAACCATGGAAATCGCCTTGGGACCCCAAAACGGTTAGTAAAAGTCCACGAAACGGTTCAGAATAGAAAAAACCCGCGAGTGTTGATGACCGACACGTAAACGCACCCCACAACTGAGTAATAGTCCAAGAAACATGTTTGAATCGGCCAAAACTGCCATTGTTGATGACCAACACGTAAGCGCACCTTGGGGTTCAACAACGATGGAAATTGCTTCCGGACCACAAAATAGTGAATAATAGTTCACAAAACGGGTCGGAATTGGCCAAAACTATGAGTGTTGACCAGAGACACATAAACGCATCCCGAGGATCCGCAGTCGTGGAAATCGCATTGTGACCCAAACACAGTGAGTAATAGTGCACAAACGGACCAGAATCAGCCAAAATTGTGAGTGTTGATGACCGACACGTAAGCGCACCTTGGGGTTCAATAACTACGGAAATCGCCTCGGGACCCCAAAACGGTGAGTAATAGTCCACGAAACAGGTCAGACTTGGCCAAAACTATTAGTGTTGACGACAGACATGTAAACGCATCCTGGGGATCGTCAATCGTGTAAATCACTCTCGAACCCCAAAACGGTGTATAATAGTGCACGAAACGAACCAAAATCGGCCAAAATTCTAAGTGTTGATGACCAATACGTAAACGCACCCCGAGGTTCGTCAATCGTAGAAATCACTTTGGAACCCAAAAACTGAGTAATAGTCCAAGAAACGGGCCAGAATCAGCCCAAGTTGCGATTATTTATGACCAACACGTAACACGTTGGGGTTCGACAACCATGGAAATCACTTTGGAACCCCAAAACGGTGATTAATATTCCAGGAAACGGGTTAGAATTGGCAAAAACCGTGAGTGTTGTTGACTGACAAGAGACGCGCCCTGGGGTTCGTCAATCATGGAAATCATTCCGGGACCCCAAAACAGTGAGTAGTCCATGAAACGGGTCAGAATCAGCCAAACTGCGAGTCTGCATGACCGACACGTAAGCGCACCTTGGGGTTCAACAACTATGGAAATTGCTTCGGGACCCCAAAATGGTGAGTAATAGTCCACAAACGGGTCAGAATTGGTCAAAACTATGAGTGTTGACGGCAGAGACGTAAATGCATTGTGGGGATCGTCAATCGTGGAAATCGCTCTGGGGCCCAAAACGGTGAGTAATAGTGCAAGAGAAAGACCAGAATCGGCCAAAATTGTGAGTATTGTTGACCGACACGTAAATGCACCCCCGGGTTCGTCAATCATGGAAATCACTTTGGGACCCCAAAACCGAGTAATAGTCCAAGAAACGGGCCAGAATTGGCCCAAACTACGAGTCTTGACGACCAACACGTAAGCACATCTTGGGGTTCGACAAGTATGGAAATCGCCTTGGGACCCCAAAATGATTAGTAAAAGTCCACGAAACGGGTCAGAATAGACAAAAACCGCGAGTATTGATGACCGGCACGTAAACGCATCCCACAACTGAGTAATAGTCCAAGAAACAGGTCAGAATCGGCCAAAACTGCCATTGTTGATGACTGACACATAAGCGCACCTTGGGGTTCAACAACGATGGAAATTGCTTCTGGACCACAAAATAGTGAATAATAGTTCATGAAACGGGTCAGAATCGGCAAAAACCTTGAGTGTTGATGACTGACAGTAGACGCTCCCCGGGGTTCGTCAATCGTGGAAATCATTCCGGGACCCCAAAACAGTGAGTAATCCACAAAACGGGCCAGAATCAGCCAAACTGCGAGTGTGCATGACCGACACGTAAGTGCACCTTGGGGTTCAACAACTATGGAAATTGCTTCGGGACCCCAAAATGGTGAGTAATAGTCCACAAAACGGGTCAGAATTGGTCAAAACTATGAGTGTTGACGACAGAGACATAAACACATCGCGGGGATCGTCAATCGTGGAAATCGCTCTTGGGCCCCAAAACGGTGAGTAATAGTGCAAGAAAAGGACCAGAATCGGCCAAAATTATGAGTATTGTTGACCGACATGTAAATGCACTCCGGGGTTCGTCAATCATGGAAATCATTTTGGGACCCCAAAACTGAGTAATAGTCCAAGAAACGGGCCAGAATTGGCCCAAACTACGAGTCTTGACGACCAACACGTAAGCACACCTTGGGGTTCGACAACCATGGAAATCGCCTTGGGACCCCAAAACGGCTAGTAAAAGTCCACGAAACGGTTCAGAATAGACAAAAACCGCGAGTGTTGATGACCGACACGTAAACGCACCCCACAACTGAGTAATAGTCCAAGAAACATGTTTGAATCGGCCAAAACTGCCATTGTTGATGACCAACACGTAAGCGCACCTTGGGGTTCAACAACAATGGAAATTGCTTCCAGACCAAAAAATAGTGAATAATAGTTCACGAAACGGGTCAGAATTGGCCAAAACTATGAGTGTTGACTAGAGACACATAAACGCATCCCGGGGATCCGTAATCGTGGAAATCGCAATAGGACCCAAACACATTGAGTAATAGTGCCCAAACGGACCAGAATCGGCCAAAATTATGAGTGTTGAAGACCGACACGTAAGCGCACCTTGGGGTTCAATAACTATGGAAATCGCTTCGGGACCCCAAAACGGTGAGTAATAGTCCACAAAACAGGTCAGGCTTGGCCGAAACTATTAGTGTTGACGACAGACATGTAAACGCATCCTAGGGATCGTCAATCGTGTAAATCGATTTGGGACCCCAAAACAATGAATAATAGTGCACGAAACGAACCAGAATCGGCCAAAGTTCTGAGTGTTGATGACCAATACGTAAACGCACCCCCAGGTTCATCAATCATGGAAATCACTTTGGAACCCCAAAACTGAGTAATAGTCCAAGAAACGGGCCAGAATCGGCCCAAGTTGTGATTCTTTACGACCAACACATAACAAGTTGGGGTTCGACAACCATGGAAATTGCTTTGGGACCCCGAAACGGTGATTAATATTCCAGGAAACGGGTCAGAATCGGCAAAAACCGTGAGTTTTGATGACTGACAGGAGACGCGCCTCGGGGTTCGTCAATCGTGGAAATCATTTCGGGACCCCAGTAGTCCATGAAACGGGCCAGAATCAGCCAAACTGCGAGTGTGCATGACCGACACGTAAGCGCACCTTGGGGTTCAACAACGATGGAAATTGCTTTGGGGCCCCAAAATGGTGAGTAATAGTCCACAAATCGGGTCAGAATTGGTCAACACTATGAGTGTTGACGACGTGGACGTAAACGCATCGCGGGGATCGTCAATCGTGGAAATCACTCTGGGGCCCCAAAACGGTGAGTAATAGTGCAAGAAAAAGACCAGAATCGGCCAAAATTGTGAGTATTGTTGACCGACACGTAAATGCACTCCGGGGTTCGTCAATCATGGAAATCACTTTGGGACCCCAAAACTGAGTAGTAGTCTAAGAAACGGGCAGAATTGGCCCAAACTGCGAATCTTGACGACCAACACGTAAACACACCTTGGGGTTCGACAACCATGGAAATCGCCTTGGGACCCCAAAACGGTTAGTAAAAGACCACGAAACGGGTCAGAATAGACAAAAACCGCGAGTGTTGATGACCGACACGTAAACGCACCCCACAACTGAGTAATAGTCCAAGAAACAGGTCAGAATCGGCCAAAACTGCCATTGTTGATCACCGACACGTAAGTGCACCTTGGAGTTCAACAATGATGGAAATTGCTTCAGGACCACAAAATAGTGAATAATAGTTCATGAAACGGGTCAGAATTGGCCAAAACTATAAGTGTTGACCACAGACACATAAACGCATCCCGGGGATCAGAAATCGTGGAAATCGCAATGGGACCCAAACACAGTGAGTAATAGTGCACAAGCGGACCAGAATCGGCCAAAATTGTGAGTGTTGATGACCAACACGTAAGCACACCTTGGGGTTCAACAACTATGGAAATCACTTCCGGACCCCAAAACGGTGAGTAATAGTCCACAAAAC
Source organism: Triticum dicoccoides (assembly GCF_002162155.2). Taxonomy (NCBI): domain Eukaryota; kingdom Viridiplantae; phylum Streptophyta; class Magnoliopsida; order Poales; family Poaceae; genus Triticum; species Triticum dicoccoides. Next base: position 723,284,144 of record NC_041391.1, read on the forward strand.
GGGTTAGAATTGGCCAAAGCTGTGAGTGTTGACGACGGACACGTAAATGCACCCCGGGGATAGTCAATCATGGAAATCGCTCTGGGACCCAAAAACAGTGAGTAATAGTGCACGAAACGGACCAGAATTAGCCAAAATTGTGAGTGTTGATGACCGACACGTAAACGCACCCCGGGGTTCGTCAATCATGGAAATCATTCCGGGACCCCAAAACAGTGAGTAATAGTCCATGAAATGGGCCAGAATTAGCCAAAACTAAGAGTGTTGATGACCGGCATGTAAGTGCACCTTAGGGTTCAACAACAATGAAAATCGCTACGGGACTCCAAAACGGTGAGTAATAGTCCACGAAACGGGTCAGAATTGGCATAAACAACGAGTGTTGATGACAGACACGTAACCACATCCGGGGATCGTCAATCATGGAAATCTCTCTGGGACCCCAAAAGTGAGTAATAGTCCAACAAACGGGCCAGAATCGGCCCAAATTGTGAGTGTTGTTGACCGACACGTAAACGCACCCCAGGATTTGTCAATCGTGCAAATCACTTCGGCACCCCAAAACTGAGTAATAGTCTAAGAATTGGGCCAGAATCGGCCCAAACTGCGAGTCTTGGCGACCAACACGTAAGCACACCTTGGGTTCGACAACCATGGAAATCGCTTTGGGACCCCAAAACGGTGAGTAATAGTCCATGAACAATTTGAAGTACGTAAACAATATTCACAATTTTATTTTATTACCATCAATTATGTTTACTTTCATTCATATATGTGTATTAACCCCCTTCTTTAAATTAGAAGTGGGAGACATGGAAGGAACTCCTACCACATGATTGCATACAAGCATTTCAACAGGAATTGGCGGGATTCTTTGTTGACCATGTGATACCTGAACACGGAGAATACCATATGAAATTGCAAATAGATTTGGGTAGACAATGTTAGGAGTCATAAGAGATGTTATATTGTATATATGTAGTAGCGTAGGATAGATATACGAAAACTTGTTGTTCGACCAAGCACAGAGAAAGAGATGTCACTTCTCTCTATATATGTTCATGACGATCTTGTGTAATGGTTCCTTCATTGTTATATTATGTACTAGCTAGCGTCTAGTTGAATGGAAAACATTAAGTAAAAATGAAACCCTAAATGTAAAAGAATTGAAGGATAAACACAATAGTAAAAGGGGGAACACAATATGAAAACCCCTAGACCCTCCAAACCCCTAAACCCCTCCTTAAAAAAACAAAAACCACAGCGCCTGGAAGCTGTTGATGCGTGGCTGCCTTTTAGTCCCGGTTGGTGTGACCAAGCGAGACTAAAGGTCCGCCTGCCTGGGCACCCCACAGCGCCACATGGGGAGCCCTTTTAGTGCCGGTTCATAAGCCAGTCTGGACTAAAAGTGATGGGCATTAGTCCCGATCATTTTGTCCCAGTTGCAGAACTGGGACTAAAGGCTCTCTAGGACCAGGACTGATATCCTGTTTTCTACTAGTGTCTTCTTCAAAATGGCAGGGCGGCAACAGCATTAGGGTGTCCCCACCCTATCTTTGCTCTGGTGGTGCGCCTAGAGTAGACGGAGGGCACGTGGAGTTGTTATTTCGGCGGATCTCCTGGGATCAGGATAGTTTTTGTGTTTGTTGGTGTGATTCCAGGCCAGGGCGTTCTGATCTACGGTTCTCATCATTGACAATGGATGATATGATCCGTTGGTCTTATGGGGGCTTAGCACAAGGAATTTCTGTTCGTTTACCATAATAGAGATCACTCTCTCTCCCTGGAGATATCTCATGTCGTTTCCCCTCCCCCTCACCCTCGCGTCACCTCCCCCTGGGTGACGTCAGGGGCCCCGAAACCCTAGCTCCACCACCAGCCTCTAGCACCTCCTTCTGCTGCCGCTGCCACCGCCGTGGGCCATGGTGGTGGCGGGCCCGGTCGTGCGGCGGTGGCCGAAGCACCATAACCAGCGGAGCGGCGGCCCTGAATGGACGACGGTGGTGGCAGTGCCCATCCGACGGGGTGGGCTGTTCTGATCGCGATGGTGATGGTGGTGACTGCGGATCCAACACCCCGATCGGATCCACTGCGGGGAGGCCTTCTGCCGACCGGCGGCGCGTGGAGGGGCCGGTGAGGAGATGCCGGATCTCTGCCGGAGTACCGACGGTGATGTACGTCTTCATGGCAAGGTTCCGCTTAGTTCCAGCCAGCCGCGAGGTCGGGAAGATGTGGCTTCCGGTGAAAATCATGCCTGACTACGGTCTTGGCGGACGATGGCGGCGTCTCGGACGTCGTTCCCTTCTTGAGGCATCATCGTTGCAGGTCACGTCAACCTGATCGGGAAGTTCCGGGGGGAACCCAAGATCTGGGTATACCGTATCGGACAATGACGGTGCCTTCGGTATCGTTCTTCCTCCTGGGCGTATCATTTTGGAGCAAGTACTGGTTGGAGGGGACAAGAAAAAGAGCGGTGTTTCATCTTGCCCATTAATGACGGAGGATCTAGGCGGCGTGGCACAGTGGATACTCGGCACCCGATGAGCGGAGATGGACTCAAGCAGGAGGGTGACGCTGTCTAGTGTCATGGTGGCTTCGGCGGCAGCTAGACCGGGCAAGGTAGATGCAGCAGTACAACTTCTGAAGATGGATTGGTGGCAGGTGGCTGCGGCGGCCTCATACCCGGCAGGCGTCCTGGTTGAGGAGCACGCCGGACTGGTGGGTGCCCATACCCGGCAGGTGTCCTGGTTGGGACCTCATGTCTTAGATGTTAGGTTTGGCCACGAGGTCTATTTGGTATTAGGCCTAAACTATCAGCGCCCCTTCATCAACTGGATAGGAGTAGCGACAGATGTTGCTTAGACGGTGGCTTTAGTCTTACTCTTATATGACTTTGTAAGGTATTTTGTCAATAATTAATAAAATGGTTGTATCCATCGTCCAGATGCAGATGCCCGAAATCTTCCTCTTTTTCTAAAAAAACATAACAGAGCTCTAGCTGGTACGTACGGCAAGCTTTGCCCGGGCCCGGTGATAGAGGGGCAAGGCGGGCGGCGCATCTTGGGCTCACACAGCGGCTAGATATAGTCATCGCTATTATTATTCTTTATTACATTCGGCTCCTGTTGATGATTATATATTAATAGATAGGTGAACCTTGTCGTGAAAAAAACGCTAGCCCTCGAAATGCGTCGTCGGATACCATCACATTCTCTAGTCAACACTTGGAGTTTATTATCCATGAAATCGCTACTCAGTAAGGCCACCTCTACAAGATAGATAGATGAGGTCCATTTACTTGCGTTGACGTTAGATTTAGTTCTATGGTTACAAATACCTGAAATACAATAACCAGACTTGCACTAGAGGTCATCTACGGTCCATTATAAGGTTTGGTCTACATATATGCTGATCTGGCCCGAGGAAACCGCTGCCAAGTGTGCTTTGACCGCCACATCATCTCAGCCCTCGAATATGCAGGGAACCAGGGGGTCTTTTTGCGAAAACGACACAATCCCCTCGCTCTCTCCTCCCCTCGTTCCCTCCGCTTGGTCAACAGAATAGCTCTTCCTCTGCTCTACCTCCCGTCTAGACATGAGCCTGCTCCGCCGAACCAGTGGCCGCGCCATCGCCGTTGGGGTTGCAAAGCACGGGAACGGTAGCGATGACGCGCCATGCACCTTGTGCCAGAGCTGCAGGTCGAGGCCGACGGAGTGGGGCTGTGCTGGCTCCATGAGGTCGGCGTACCTCGGGCTGCTGCTAGTTGCCAAGCTAGATCGCCGGCACGATGAAGCTGGTCGTGGAAGTCGCGGAGGCGGTGGAGCTATCCACCAAGGATGGCGCAGCGTCCTGCAACGCGTTTGTGGAGGTGTAGTTGGACGAGATGCATGAGCGCGAGCGCACCGCCACCCTCCCCTAACCCAGAGAGCAACTGGTTCACGTCTCCGGCTACTCCGTCGCACGCTCCCCCGATGAAGCCGTCATGGTACCCTTGCCGCTAGATGAAAGAGGGTTGTTCTCGCGCGTGTCTGGGGACATCAAGTTGGGACTGTACCTCGTCGCCGAGGAGCGGGATGGTGATCGTGTTGCGCAGGACCATGTTGTTGTTGACGGCGGTGAACGCCATGGTGTCCAAGGCCGACATCGATTCCATGCTCGCCCACGCCATAGACACCAAGATCAGGAATGCGATGTGGTGCCAGTCCTTGTCAACCAAGGTGAACTTGGACAGGAAGGTGAGGTAGGTCTCATAGGTGGCCGACCACCCCATCACCCAGACATGCCACTCTTTGTGCGTCTCCAGCACTCGCATCACCTCTGCCACCACTCGGCGCCCCCTCTCCTGGAGCTCGCTGTCATCAGAGACCAGTTCTCTAAGGTCACCAACGCTTATGATGAGACCAGAGGTGGCGATAGCCATCGCTGCCTCTACGCCGAGTTCTGTTTGGTCGACGAAGTTTGGACAGACGGGGAGGACGCAGTACGGCAAGGCTGCGGCGAAGTCCGCCGTGGCGGACGCGGCCCCGACACCGACGAGCATGGGGTTGCGGCCTCGGGCAAGGATCTCGGCGATGCGGCGGCCGTTCTCATCGTTGATGCCGCCGGCGATGCTCCTGGCGGGCGAGGGCACGTCGGCGTCGTCGAGGATGGCGAGCAGGAGCTGCAAGAGCTTGGCCATGACCTGTGAGGCGGTGGCAGTGGCCTGGAAGGCGGCCTACTGGTAGAAGTGGTAGGTGTCCGGGTTGCGGCACTGGTTGGCCTGCGAGCGCTTGATGGCCGCCACGAGCGAGTTGGACACGGGCTGCTCAGGCTGCTCGTCAGCGCCCGAGGCCAACGACGAGGCGGAGGCGGAGGCGGAGGGGAGCCTGTTGAGGGAGATGGTGAAGCAGAGCTCGAGCGCCTTGAGCTCCACGCGCGGGGAGTAGGCGGCGCTGCGGGCCCGCGCGAGTGCGCCGCGGAGGAGCGGCGGGGCCTGCTGCGCGAGCAACACGGCGGCGAGGTGGAGCGACGTGGTCTACGTGTGAACCCTGCGGCGCGCGGAGACGACCGCTACGTCCAGGGCCGTGACAGCCGCCGGCGAGATGCACTGCCTCGCCGTGGGCACCGGTGTGGGCATATCTCCATGGACACCAACGCCTTCGGCGGTCGGAATGGACGGAGCGGTTCCCCGGCGGCGGCGGCGCCGATCGGAGCCTCCATGACGGAGCGGCTCGATCACTTCTTCATTGCGCTCTTCCTCCCCGTATATATGACGCTCGCCGGCTACCGCACAGACTTCTTGGAGCTGGGCGTCCACGTGGAGAAATGGCGCGCGCTGGATCGTGGCCCGATGCATCGCCGGCAAGATGGTGGGCTGCAGCCCACAGTCAAGGGGGAAGGCCATCTCCGGGATGAGATCACCGGCCAGGATGTGGTTGTACGCGATGTAGCGTCCGGCAGGGCATGCCATGAAGGCGATGAAGGAGGCGAGGATCTTGGTCGTGAATGCCGGCGACTTGGCCTCCGTGATGAGGAATACTGCGGCAAATTAGGCTCGGAGGAACCAGGAGGCGACAACGGTGATGAGGGACGCGGTGATCGCGATGTGACCGAGCTCGGAGTTGAGGAGGTCGAGCTCGGGGAGCGCGTCGGTGATGACGGGAAAGGAGGAGACCGAGAGGCGGACGGCGAGCTCGGTGATGAGCGACGAGACGCAGAGGTCAGCGTGATGGCGAGCGGGACGACAAAGCAAGCGAGGCCAACGGCGACGACGCGGCCACTGGTTCAGCAGATCTTTTAACAACTGGCAACTTTGTAAAAAAAACCTTGCGTGCATGTGTATTCGAGTGGCTGAGACGATGTGGCAGTCAAAGCACACTTGGCAGCGGTTGACTCGGGCCAGATCAGCATGTACGTAGACCAAACCGTATAATGGACCGTAGATGACCCCCTAGTGCAAGTTTGGTGACTGTATTTCTGGTATTTGTAACCATAAGGACTAAGGCTAACGTCAGTGCAAGTAAATGGACCTGTAGTGAATTTTTCTCTAGATAGATGCGTCCACCACCATGAGTGTTTGGTTGCTTCTTCTTCTTGCTTGCTTACTTCTCTAGTCTCTAGTCTCTATTCTCTACTCCTCCTATCCTATATACATACTGTACTTATCATGCGTTGCGTTGCGTTGCATACTGGTTTGGTTTGGCTTGAGGATTTGGAATGAAATACCAAGTGCGTGCGTGCGTGCGTGCGTGCATTGGGCATCTGGGAATGCCAATAGATACTCCAGGCAGGCAACCTATTTATATATACTCCTAGACATTAATTATTATTAATTTGTTGAGCAACCTATTTATATTTTTGTTCACTGCACTGTGCACCAATGCATATGGTTGACAAAGAAGTAAATCCACTGAATTGTGGATGCAGTGGCTCAAAGGACGAGAAAATAAATCAGGAGAAGCTAACATGTATGTATGTATTCCCTCTGTCGGTGAATAAGTGTACTTCTACCATTTGTCCTAAGTCAAAGTTTTATAATTTTGACCAACTTTATTGAAAAGAATAGTAGTATACATGACATCAAATTGGTATATTATGAAAATACATTTCAAAACGAACCCACTGATACTAATTTAGTGCAATAAATGCTGCTACTTTTTCCTATAAAGTTGGTCAAAGTTTCAAAACTTTGACTTAGGACAAAACTAGATGTACACTTATTCGCGGACGGAGGGAGTATGTATGTATGTATGTAAGAGCATCTCCAGCCGTTGGCCCCTCGGGGGGCTCGAAAAATCGCCGCCTGGAAGCGACCCGGCGCTAAAATTCGGCTTGGGGGCAATCGGGTTCCCAGCCGCCGCCCCCAATGCCCTTTTTTAAACACTTTTTAAAAGAAATTCGGCTAAAATTCGGTAAACAGGACAAAGATTCGACAAACAGGACATAAACTTCGGCGTTCCACAGTATTTTACATAGAAAACATAAAATTTACTAAAAAAATAAAGAGTCGCGATTACAGGCCGAAGAACTCGTTGAACGCGGTGAAGTCGCCGCTGTCGTCGTCGTCCTTCTCCTTCTTCATGCGGCCGTCCCTGCTAGACCCCTGCCCGGGGTAGCCCTGGCGGATAGGTTTGGCCGGTGGCGGCGCGTCGTCATCGTTGTCTTCAAGCACGATGACGGCCCCTTCGTCGCGCTCACGATGGTGCGCGGCGATCTCCTCCACAGCGCAGCACTAGCGCTTCATCTCCACTTGGGCCCAATCTTCCCGCGCCCATCTTCGGCTTGACGAGGCGGGGAGGGGCCGAGGAGGAGGCAAGCCCGGCCTCGTTGATGATGATGCCGGCGCTGAGGGTGCGACGACCGAGCAGCATTTACGCGGGCTCGGCATTGACGCTGAAGAGCGCCGACGACCCGGAGGAGTGGGAGGAGGATCGGGAGGAGGAGGAAGAGGAGCCGGTCCTCCTCGACATCCATTGGCCGCCACTCCAGCGGGGGATTGGGCCAGCCGGGTACGTCAGCGGTGGATCGTTGCCGCCCTCGAGGTACTCGAGGATGGTGTGGAGCGTGCGGCCGGGGGCGCCCCACCACAGGCGGCGGCCGTCGCTGTTTTTGCTCCCCCTCACCACTGGTGCGTTGTTGATAAAGGCCAACCGCTCCGCTTGCCGGCGTTCGAAGTACGCAGCCCACGCCTCGTGGTTGCCGGCGTCGTACTCCGGGAGGCCCCGCTGCTCCTCCGACAGAGAAGCCCGCACACGCTCGATCTCGACGTGGAAGTAGTTGGGGCGCATGACGTCGTGCAGCAGGGGGACGGGGACGCCCCCGGCGCTGAGCGTCCACTGCCCCGTCGCCATTGGCTACGTGCAGGAGATGGGCTTCCCACTCGTGCAGAGAGCGGCGGCCAAAGCCATTGGCCGCCACCCCATCACTGGGGAACCTTACGCCCATCGTCTGCGGCGGCTATGAACGGGGGGAGAGAGGACAGAGAGTTCGGCGCGGCGGCTGTGCACGAAGAGAGAGAGGGGCTGCGGGCGGGTGTGTCCACCGGCGAGGAAGGTGCTGCTTTATATAGCGGCCGGGGGGCGGCGGCGTGTGTAC
>NC_041391.1:723292630-723313921 GCF_002162155.2 Triticum dicoccoides
CACTGCGCTGCCCGTGAGGAATCACTGAAAGGCTGACCGGCGGCAGCCTTGGCATTGATTCCCTGTGGAAAACCGAGGCGATGTAAGGACGACGAGGCGGGGGTCGCTGACTCGGCGGGCCCGTCGTTCTTTCGCGCCAACAACGATTCCCCGTCGCTCGTCGGGTTCGGCTTGGGTCCGCCTGCCCCTGGCCAAAAATGGGCTCCTGAGACGTGGCTGGGCTGTTTTCTCAGCGTCGGCGATAAAAAAAATGACCCTGATACGGCGTGTAGGGGGCGCGGCTGAAGATGCTCTAATCTATGGCAAATCGATGAGGAGGTGCGCCTTGTAACAGTCATTGTTATTAAAGCAAGACTTATATTTAGGAACAGAGGGAGTATTATATTAGTATATTACGTATTATACAAGAGAGAAAATTAAGGAAAAGACAAGAGAAGGTAGCGAGGTAGCTAGAGTTGTTTGGCGATGATGGCCTTGAGCGCATCTCGGACGTAGGGGTAGCGGTAGGAGAAGCCGAGGTGGGTGGCCCTGGCAGGGAGCACCTTCTGGCCGTCCAGCACCACCGTGGCGCCTTCTCCCAGCAGGGCCTTGATGGCCAGCCCTGGCACCGGCAGCCAGGACGGGCGGCCCACCACCTGCCCCAGCCGGTCGCACAGCTCCGACAGCCGCACCGGGTTGGGCGCCGTGCCGTTGATGACGCCCGTGTAGGCCGGGTTCCGCAGGGACTCGTAGATGAGATCCACCAGGTCGTCCACATGAATCCAAGAGAACCTAGATAAATCGGAGATGCAGATTCAGTATTTGTATTTATACCTCCAAACAAGAAGAAGAAGAAGAAGAAGAAGAAGAAGAAGAAGAAGAAGAAGAAGAAGAAGAAGAAGACGACGACCATTGTGTTCCTGTGCCGAGCGGCCCTCCGGCAAACATCATGAAGAGGGGGATCATCTTGGCCAGAGCGCCGCCGTCCTTGCCGAGGACGACTCCGATCCGAATGAGCACCAGCCGGACGTGCTCCTGCTTCACTTGCCGTGCCCGGCCCTCCCATTCTCGGCATACATGTGCCAGGTAGTCATTGCCTGATGGGCTGGATTCATCGAAGCTGTCCGTCTCGCTGGTGCCTGCAATTGCAATTCTTCTTCTTGTATTTGTTTCTAAATTTTTGGTTAAAAAAAGAAAAGATTGATTGTGCTTGCTTGCTTGCTTGCTTCATCAAATCAAATCAAATCAATTTATTAAGGATTCTTCTATTCTTGTTGTGGTTAAAAAAAATTGATTGATTGATTAAGCTGCTTGCTTGATCAAATCAAATCAATTTAAGAAGAAGAAGAAGAAGAAGAAGAAGAAAGTGTAGGTACCGTAGTAGCCGACGGCTGTTGCACTGACGAAAACAGAGGGACCATTGCCATTGACATTGCCATTGCTGCTGGCACTAGTGCTAGTATTGATGTGATCCACAACCTAGGTTCAGTTTAATCCCATCCATCAAATTCAGTTCAACTGTTTATTCAGATGCATCCAGATTAAGGTGATTAAAAACGAGAGGACAGACTAAATTGAAGCATGCGGATATATGATGAAGTAGTGTAGAGTAGAGTAGCTACGTACCTTTGAGGTGACATTGACTCGGCTCTGCAGAATTTCCTTCTTAACCTGCATGCATGTATTCATGGAGCTAATGTATGGGTCAAGTGAATTTGAAGACAAGACTAGAAGTAGGTAGATTGTTAGCACTAGTTCCAACCTCTGGTGACCACCTGGTGCTGATGGGCATTCCTGCGAGGTTGACAACACCAGTTGAGTCCCTGATGCATCGCTCCCAATCTCCCTCCTTGTCCGCGATGGTCACGCCCGGATACCTCGAAGCTGCATTCCATTTCCATTTCAATTTCCATTTATATTTATATATAGGAGTAGAAGAATAAATAGAGTATAAGAGGAGTTGGTAGTGTGCTTACCAGGGAAAACAGAGGAGGCCTTGTTCTTGGAGGTGGAGCGTGTCAAGACGCACACCTTGTGATCCTCTGCTTTTTGCATTCAGTTTCAGTTTCAGTTTCAGTTTCAGTTTCAGTTTCATTCAGGCATGCGTGAGTCAGTCAGTGGGTGAGATGAGGTGCAAATTAAAAGAGCAGAGCAGAGCAGCGGAGATACCGGATAGGAGCTTGTCCACGAGCCTGCGTCCGATGAACCCCGTGGCTCCGGTGATGGACACAGTCATCATGGATGAGCTGGAGGAGACCTCATCGCTGCTTGTGGTTGAGCTTGAACAGAAGCAGCAGAATCCTCGCCTCTGTCTGCTAGTCCTCCTAGTCGGCTGGGCGGTGGAGAAGGAGGAGGAGGAGGAGGAGGAAGAGGGAAACAAGACGCGGATGGCCATTGCTGGCCTTCCCCCAGCTAGCGCTAGCGCCTGCACCAGGGGTGAGGGTGGGGGTGGGGGTGGGGGTGGAGGTTGGATAAGGAAGCAAGGTTGGTTCTCTGCAGTGCACCACCAGCACCAGGATAGGACTCCTTCCTTTCTTTTTCTTTCTGGTAGGCTTTGCTTTGTTGGCCACCCCCGCGGCCAGCCACACGGCCACGGGGGCTACTAGTTCCACTCGAGTAAACCCGCAGAAATCCCACCGCGTCCGCAAACAGCAGGGTCAGTCCGCGGACACTTGTTCACTGTTAGACTCCCCACCTGTAATTGTGTTGTACATCATTATGTACTCTCTATATAATACAAAGGCCGCCCTATGGTGCATCCTACGCGTACCGCATCCCACAGGTGTACGAACCTGTCGCGGCTCCGTCTGTACCGATGCCATCTCCTGCGCCATACGTGGATGTTGAGGCTGCTCTGGCCGCGATCTCCTCGCCGCCGTTCCTGTTCCCGCACCTCCTTCCGGTGAAGCTCAAGCCGGATAATTACTTGTACTGGCGCGCTCAGGTGCTTCCTCTTCTGCGCAGCCGTTATTTGGAGGGGTTTGTTAATGGCATCCTGCCGTGTCCGCCGCCACAGCATCCAATGTTTCGTGCGTGGATCGCTCAGGACCAAGCCATCCTGTCGGCAATCCAGCCTTCCCTGGGTGAGGATGTTGCCAGGCTGGTCCTCTTCGTTGCATCGTCTCGCGAGGTGTGGGACATCCTGGAGTCGAGTTTCTCGTCCCAGTCTAATGCTCGGTCTATGTCTACTCGTGCCAAGATTGGTGAGACTCGAAAGGACAACGGTACGGTGACCGCCTTCTACAACAAGGTCAAGAAGTTGGCCGACACCCTTGCTTCGATTGGAGAGCCTCTCCGCGACGCCGAGTTCACGGCCTTCATCCTCGCCGGCCTCGACAGCGACTATGACTCGCTCGCCGAGGTGATCAACGAATGCAAGGAGCCTATTCGCCCTCAGGAACTCTACAACCGCCTCCTGTCTAAGGAGCAGCGGCTCAACGTGCGCCGCCCTAACATCTCCATCGACTCCTCTGTCAACGCCGTGCATCACGGCAAAGGAGTCGGATGTGGTTCCTCTGCAGCTCCCTCCTCCGGGGGGCAAATCCGGTGTTGCCCCCCTGCTCAGCAGCAGGCCACGCATCCTGGCGCCTCGGCGGTCGTCGTCGACGGCCGCGCTTGCGCCTGCTACATGGCATGTGGTGCGGCCCAGCCGTGCCAGCTCTGTGGCCTGCCCCGCCATGTCGCCTCCCGCTGTCATCGTCGTTTCAAGACCGACTTCCTCGGCCTCGGCAACAATGGCAAGGGCAACGATCGTCAAGTGAACATGGCGCAACAGGGACACACTCCCTCCTATCCTGTTGATCCTTCTTGGTACATGGATACTGGAGCCACAGCTCATGTCACGAACAAACTGGGCAAGCTTACCGTTCAGCAGCCCTACCGTGGTCATGACAAGGTTCACACAGCTAATGGGATAGGTATGCACATCTCGCATGTTGGTCAGGCATCTCTTCTCACAAACACCTCTAAGTCATTGCATCTTACAAATATTCTTCGTGTTCCCACGGTTGTACATAACTTACTCTCTGTTCCTAAACTTACACAGGATAATAATGTTTTCTGTGAATTTCATCTGTTTCATCTCTTTGTTAAGGATCGTGCTACGAGGAACATACTTCTTAGAGGTCGCTACCGTAGTGGCTTATATGCTCTTGATGCGCCCACCGCCGTCCCCACTCCTACTGATGTGTTCCAAGTCTTTAGTGGTGTTCATGTGTCTCCTTCACTGTGGCACTCTTGCCTTGGTCACCCAACATCACCCATTGTTCGCCATCTTCTCCACCGTCATGAGCTATCCTCAGTGTCTAGTAATAAAGATGTTGATGTCTGGGATGCATGTCAGCAAGGCAAAAGTCATCAGCTACCTTTTTCTGTTTCTACACATATAGTCAAAACTCCTCTTGAGCTTGTGTTTTCATATGTCTGGGGTCCTGCCCAGCTGTCCGTTAGTGGGCACGAATATTATGTCAGTTTCATTGATGCTTATAGTCTCTTTACTTGGATTTATCTTCTCAAGCATAAGTCTGATGTGTTTGATGTGTTCTAAAATTTCAAGCACATGTTTGGTGTCTCCTTAATCATAAAATCATTCATGTACAGTCGGATTGGGGGGGGGGTGAATACTGCAATCTTAGTACTTTCTTTGAAAAACTTGGAATCTCTCATCGTGTGTCTTGCCCACATACATACCAGCAGAATGGTTCAGCTAAACATAAGCATCCTCATATTGTTGAAACTGGGTTAACCTTGCTCGCTCATGCATCTGTCACGTTTCGTTTTCTGAGTGATGCCTTTACTACAACCTGTTTTCTCATAAATAGGCTTCCTTAGCGACTCCTTCATATGAAAACTCCACTTGAACTCTTGCTTGGTCAGATTCTTGATTATACGTTTCTTAAAGTGTTCGGTTGTGCGTGCTGGCCGCATCTCCGTCCTTATAATAATCGCAAGCTTGAGTTCCATTCTAAAAAATGTGTCAAAGGGTATAAGTGCCTTCATGTCTTTTCTAACTTTGTGTATATTTCAGGAGATGTTGTCTTTGATGAGCATATTTTCCCTTTTCTGCTCTTCCCCACCTGACACAAGTTCCACACCGTCGGTGCACCCATCCACTATATTTCCTGATCAATTTGTAGATGTTGCACATTCCCCCTCTTTTTGTCTAACCATGGTGCAGGAATTGGGAGATGTGCGCGGTTGGAGATCCTGGACGAGGTTGATCCTCCGGCTCCCTCATCCCCGCCCGATCACGTCGATCAGCACGCACCCTGCATGTCCCATGAAACGTGCCTGCCCGCGCCCGCGACAGCGGCCTCTACACCACGTGCCACCACTCTGGCCCAGCCACCGCTTGTGTCGGCTGATGCCTTGGCCCAGTGGGTCGCCTCGTCTTCAACCGCGTCCCTAGCACCGACGCCTGGGCTGTCCCCAGCACTAACGCCTGGGCCGCCCCTGCCTGGAAGCCCTCCGCCATCCTTGTCGTCGCCCAGCTCGTCTGGGCTAGTGTCGCCCTCCAGTGGGTCGACGCCTCCTGCTGCGTACACACCATCAACGCCTCCGACTGCATCAACGACTGTCATGACGGATGTTGCGCTCTCTTCCCCACCGTCACTGCCTACCTCGCCACCTGCTCCGCCCCTATGTTGCATCCTCATACAGGCAGCAAAAGTGTGTTGTTTCTTCCTAAGAAACGCACAGATGGCACGGTTACCTGGCTTGCGACTTGCATGGTGCAAGTCCAGTCGGACCCTACTGCCGAGCCATGGCATTTTCAGGTTGCCCTAAGTATCCTCACTGGCGCACTGCGATGGAACAAGAATACTGGGCTCTTCTCAAGAATGACACATGGTGGTTGGTTCCTCCCAAGGCTCGTGTCAACGTCGTTCATTCCAAGTGGGTTTTCAAGGTAATGAAACATGCCGATGGATCTATCGAGAGATACAAGGCTAGACTGGTTGCTAAAGGCTTCAAACATCGCCATGGACGTGACTATGAGGACACCTTCAGTCCGGTGGTAAAACCTACCACTATCTGGCTTCTGATCTCACTGGCTCTTACTCGAGGATGGTCTCTTCATCTGCTTGATGTTCAAAATGCTTTCCTTCATGGTGTCCTTGAGGAGGAGGTTTACATGTGTCAGCCTCCTGGTTTTGTTGATCCAACTCATCCACAGTATCTGTGTCGTCTTGTTAAGGCGCTCTATGGTGTGAAGCAGGCTCCGCGTGCTTGGCATGCACGTCTTGGCACTACTCTTCGGGTTCATGGGTTTGTTCCCTCTATGGCTAATACCTCACTGTTCATTCTTCAGCGTCCTACAGTTACTATGTATCTGTTGGTCTACGTTGATGATATCATCCTTGTCAGCTCCTCGGACTATGCTGCGGATCGCTTGGTGTCTGCCTTGAGTGGTGACTTGGCAGTTAAGGATCTTGGGAAGCTTCACTATTTCCTTGGGCTGGAGGTGTTGCACTCTGGTTCTGGCTTGACACTTACTCAGTAGAAATACTCTCTTGATATTCTTTGACGGGCTGGTATGCTACATGGCAAGACGACTACTACACCTATGTCCTCTACTGATAGACTCTCTGCTCTTGATGGTTCTCTTCTCTCTGCAGATGAGGCTACTGAGTATCGCAGTATTGTTGGTGGCTTGCAGTACTTAACCATCACCCGTCCTGATGTCTCTTATGATGTCAACCGTGTCTTTCAGTTTCTTCATGCACCTCGAGACTCTCACTGGACTACAGTTAAGCGCATCTTGTGCCATATTTGGTTGACTGCTTCTTATGGCTTGCCTCTGGAACCGGCCCCCTCTGGAGTTCTCTCTGTATTCTCTAATGAAGACTGGGCTGGGAGTCCGGATGACACACGATCCACGGGGGGATATGCAGTATTCCTTGGTTCTAACTTGAAAGCCTGGAGTGCTCGTAAACAAACAACAGTGTCCCGCAGTAGCACTGAAGCTGAGTATAGAGCAGTTCAAATGCCACAACTGAGCTTATTTGGTTACAGTCTTTGCTCCGAGAGTTGAACATCTCACACAAGCAGCCACCGGTCCTTTGGTGTGATAACATTGGTGCGACGTATTTGTCTTCAAATCTAGTCTTTCATGCTCGCACCAAACACATTGAAGTTGATTACCATTTTGTCAGGGAACGTGTTGCCCAGAAACCGCTTCTTATCAAGTTCATCTCCTCAAATGATCAACTTGCTGACATCTTCACAAAGCCGCTACCTCTTCCTCAGTTTTAAGGCTGTAGGCGCAATCTCAACCTGGTGAATTCTTCAGATCTCAGTTAAGATTGAGGGAGGGTGTTAGACTCTGTATGTACTGGGCTATTAGTGTCCCCACCTGTAATTGTGTTGTACATCATTATGTACTTTCTATATAATACAAAGTTCACCCGTTGTTGGAAGTTTGCCATAAAACCCTAAAACCCTTGTCTAATATTCGTCAGTGCAAAGGACCTCACTAATGTCCTCGAGAGAACCAAGGAGTACCCCCCCCCCCAGAGCAGATGGGCGAGTCGGCAGATTAGTTGCCCACCAGCCCCAGCACCCTGGTGACACCCGGTAAAAAATGGATCGGAGGCGACGCGACTCGCTCCGTCCACAAGGGACTCGCGATCCCGATCTAGCGCCGCAGCCTCTTCCTCCTCCACCACACCTTCCTTCCCTTGTCGTTGCTTGAGGCGCCTTCCGGCAAACTGTGGATGGCTCCGAGGAAGGCTGCGGTGGTGCCCTTCTCCGACTGCTCGACGCTGGTATGGCGGCTGTGATTCATGGATCAGGTATGGCATTCCCTTTGGTGAGTCTTCCCCATCCGGTAGCACAGCGGGGCAGGGCAGGTGGGCTGCCGGGGATCGGATCGGGTGGCCGACGATTCGCTGGCGAGTTGGTGCCGCGGCTTGATGCCCCGGCGGCCAACAGTGCCAAGCTGCTCCTTCCTCCAACCAATGGTGCATGCACTCTGTCTTACTGGACATGGTCGTGCTGCTAGCTGGTTACCGGAATGTGACGCAGCAGGACGCGGGATTCGGATTGGGATAATTCCCAAGTCGTCTTACCGGCTGCGATGGCGACGACACCCATGGGTACCTTTTTCTTCCTGGAGAAGTCGTTCGGGTCCGCCCTGCCTTTTCCCACCTCACGGTCTCTCGAGTGAGCTAGGGCGGCGACGGAGCTCTTGACGTCATTTCCTTCTTGAAAGTGTCGTTGTGAGAGCTATCTGGCAGTGGGCACCACGTGGGAGCATCGGCAATTGCAGAAGGAGTGCCCCTCTTCCTCTAGGTGGCAGTTGTTCTGGGGGAAACCCTAGATCTGGTTCTCCCGGATTGGATGATGACGGAGACTTTGGTGTCGTTCTCCCTCATGGGGGTATCGTCTTGGAGCACTGTGATACGTCTCCAACCTATCTATAATTTATGAAGTATTCATGTCATGTTTACAACAATTCTATATGGTTTTGGTATGATTTGAATGGAACTAACCCGGACTGTCGCTGTTTTCAGCAAAACTACCGTGGTGTTATTTTTTTTTGCAAAAATAAAAGTTCTCGGAATGGGCTGAAACTTTTTTACGATTTTGACCCCCGAAGCTTCATGGGAGGACCAAAAGAGCCACGAGGCCCACAAAAGCCACCAGGGCGCGCCCGGGGGTCAGTTTGCCATGGTGGTTTGTGGGCCCATCTTATCTCATCTTCGTGTGATTCCAACGCTGAAAAATCATATAAATAGAGAAACCCCAAGAGATAACCCTAGAACTTTGACTCCGCCGCCACATACCTCTGTACAAAAGAAATACCACCTGGAGCCATGTTTCGGCACCCTGCCGGAGGGGAAATCATCACCGGAGGCCATCTTCATAATTCTGAAAATCTCCATGATGTAGAGGGACTAGTTCACCATTGGGGCTGAGGGTATGTACCAATAGTTATGTGTTTGATCTCTCTCTCTCTCTCTCTCTCTCGTGTTCTTTATTTGGCACGATCTTGATGTATCACGAACTTTGTAAATATAGTTGGATCATATGGTGTTTATCCCTCTCTATTTTGTTGTGATGGATTGAGTTTTTATCTTTGAGGTTTCACTATTATCGGATTGAATACTTTTATGGATTTCATAACACTTGATGAATGTCTTGCATATGAATACCCATGGTGACAATGGGTGAGGGAGTTTCGGACTAGGGGGTGTCCGGATAGCCGAACTATCATCATCGCCGGACACCAAGACTATGAAGATACAAGATTGAAGACTTCGTCCCATGTCCGGATGGGACTTTCCTTGGCGTGGAAGGCAAGCTTGGCGATACAGATATGTAGATTTCCTACCATTGTAACCGACTCTATGTAGCCCTAGCCCTCTCCGGTGTCTATATAAACCGAATGGCTTTAGTCCTGAGGACGAACAACAAGCATACCATAGGCTAGCTTCTAGGGTTTAGCCTCCTTGATCTCGTGGTAGATCCACTCTTGTAACACACATCATCAATATTAATCAAGCAGGACGTAGGGTTTTACCTCCATCAAGAGGGCCCGAACCTGGGTAAAACATCGTGTCCCTTGTCTCCTGTTACCATCCTCCTAGACACACAGTTCGGGACCCCCTACCCGAGATCCGCCGGTTTTGACACCGACAATGGGGTATTATATTGATTCACTTGATGTATGTTTTGGCACTCAACTCGTGGATTCCCGAGGTGACATTGGGGTAATCTACGCATATGTGTTGATGCACGTTTTCATCCTACTTTCTCCGGTAGAAATCTTGGGGCACTCTTGGAAATTCATTGTGTTGGATTGACTATTATGAATCTGAAATTGTCTGATACATATCGAATAATCAACTCACGGATACTTGTGGTGACATTGGAGCACCTAGGTGACATTAGAGTTAGTTGATGCGTATCATATGGTGTCATTTTAGTATGAACTCTAGGGCTGTTTGTGACACTTATAGGGATGACTCAATAGATTGATCGGAAAAGATAACTTTGAGGTGGTTTTGTACTCTACAAGAATTTCATCTTATGTTCACCACTAGATAAGAACTTTGAAGTGATTCTTTGTCGCACGTTAAGGGATTGTTATATGATTCAATTATGTTAGCACTGCTAGAGATTGCACTAGTGAAAGTATGAACCCTAGGCATTGCTTCTAAGAATTGCAATATTGTTTGTTCTCCGTTTTATCACTTGCTACCTTGCTGTTTTTGTATATTTCAAATGACAAAAACCTAGATCTACTATACATACTAAACTTGCATCATCATCTCTTCGCCGAACTAGTGCACCTGGCTCGGCTGGCTCAAGAGTGCGCGGACCGGGACTAACGACCGGATACGAGTCCGGGGGCCCGGGAATACAGGCCTCCATAGAGATGCGACCTGTGCTCGGCTCCACCGCCGATGAGTGTGCGGCCTGTGGGGTGGGGTCTAACCCTCCGTCCTTGGGCGATGCAACCTGTTCTGGATTGAAATCCGGGGCTGCTGCAGGGATGATGTCCTGAGCATTGTCCGACAGCAGGTCTAGGCCGTGCTCGTCGTGACTATCTGGCGCTCCTGGCACATGCCCGAATCCGTCGAAGATCAAGTCTCCGTGAATGTCCGCTGTGTAGTTCAGGTTTCCGGACCTGATCTGGTGGCCAGGGGCATAGATGTCGATCTGCTCCAGATGACCAAGCGAATCGGCCCGCAATGCGAAGCCGCCGAACACAAAGATCTATCCGGGGAGAAAAATCTCGCCCTGGACCGTGTTGTTGACGATTAAAGACGCCATCAGGCCTTGAAGCAACGACACAGAGGAACTCTCAATGAAAGCACCAATGTCAGTGTCAAAACCGGTGGATCTCGGGTAGGGGGTCCTGATCTGTGCATCTTAGGATGATGGTAACAGGAAACAAGGGACACAATGTTTACCCAGGTTCGGGCCCTCTCGATGGAGGTAAAACCCTACTTCTTGCTTGATTAATATTGAAGATATGAGTAGTACAAGAGTAGATCTACCACGAGATCGTAGAGGCTAAACCCTAAGAGCTAGCCTATGATGGTATGATTGTAATTGTCATCGGCCTTCTAAGGACCATCCTCTTCGGTTTATATAGACACCGGAGAGGGCTAGGGTTTACATGGAGTCGGTTACAAGGAAGGAAACATAATATCCGAATCGCCAAGCTTGTCTTCCACGCAAAGGAGAGTCCCATCCGGATATGGGTCGAAGGCTTGAGTCTTGTATCTTCACGCTTCGATAGTCCGAACGATGTATATAGTCTGGGTGTCCGGATACCCCCTAATCCAGGACTCCCTCAGTGGCAGGGGACAGCCGTCATGGGTTCGAATCTGTCGAAGATCAAGTCTCCACGGATATCGGTCACAAAATTCAGGCTTCCAAATCTGACCTGATGGCCAGGGGCGTAGCTGTCAATCTGCTCCAGATGGCCAAGCGAGTTGGCCCGTAGTGCGAAGCCGCTGAATACGAAGATTTGTCCGGGGAAGAAGATCTCCCCTTGGACTGTGTTGTTGTAGATGATTGGTGGACCCATCAAGCCTTCTGGTGACGACACCGTGGAACTCTCAATGAAAGCACCAATGTCGGTGTCAAAACCAGCAAATCTCGGGTAGGGGGTCCCGAACTATGCGTCTAAGGCTAATGGTAACAGGAGGCGGGGGACACAATGTTTACCCAGGTTCGGGCCCTCTCTATGGAGGTAATACCCTACTTCCTGCTTGATTGATCTTGATGAATATGAGTATTACAAGAGTTGATCTACCACGAGATCGTAATGGCTAAACCCTAGAAGCTAGCCTATGATTATGATTGTTGTCTCTTGTCCTACGGACTAAACCCTCTGGTTTATATAGACACCCGAGGGGGTAGGGTTACACAAAGTCAGTTACAGAGAAAGGAATCTACATATCCGAATCGCCAAGCTTGCCATCCACGCAAAGGAGAGTCCCATCCGGACACAGGAAGAAGTATTCTATCTTGTATCTTCATAGCCCAACAGTCCGGCACACATATATAGTCCGGCTGTCCGAGGACCCCTTAATCCAGGACTCCCTCACCCGAGCCCCTTTCACTAGTAGAAAACAGGGCTTTGGTTTAGGCTGGGCCAGCCCATTAGTCCCGGTTCAGTCACAAACTAGGACCCATGGGGGCATAGGTCCCAGTTCGTGAGGCCAGTGCGACGGCCGGTCCATCATGGGGCATTGGTCCCGGTTTGTCTAGTCCCTTTGGTACCGGTTCCAGGCACGAACTGGGACCAATATGCCTCGCTCCCGGCCCACCACCACTGGTCCCAGTTGGTGGCTTGAACCAGGACCAAAGGGTGTCCTTTAGTCCGAGTTCAAGCCATGAACCGGGACCAATGAGCTGCCTATATATACCCCCTCGCGCATGAGCAGAGCACTCTCCAATGCTCTATTTTTCTGGCCAGCTATTGGAGACCTTTGTGGTGCTCTAGCTCATCTCCTATGCACATGAGGTGTTCGATGAAATGCACGAGCCACACTTAAGATTTCTCCTCTCGAAGCTCCTTGTCCAAGCTCCATTTTCCTCAAGATTTTCCTAGGTTTGGCGGCCCATCTTGTCCCATCCTCGTCCTCACCACCGTTGATCACCCGCGTCGATCTCGTCGCCTGCACCATCATGGTGAGCCTCTTGATCTTATGTTCTTTCTAAAAGAAAAAATTTCTAACTTGTATGATTTAGATATATACTTGTGTAGTTTTCTTACTTATTATTGTTTGTTATTATATAGTGCGATGGTTTTGGTACCCGCCTCCATCGGCCCTCGTCCTGTCTATGATTCAGATGTGGTATGTATATTTTCTTTTATAACTATTAGTTTTATTTAGTTTTTATGAAAATTATGTCGAGCAACGTGACATAGATTTTTTTTCTAGGAAGTATGTGAACCGGAAATTCCAACCGACCCTATTGTTGAGAGGTTAAATTTAGTTGAAGAAGAAAACAATTACTTGAAGGAAAAATTGAAAAAAAAATTAGGAGGAGAAGATGATATTGGAGTTGCATGTTGCGGATGTCGTCGATGATCACAAGATCAAGATGGATGCAATGTGCTTGAAGATTAGAAAGATTAGAAAATATGCCATTCATACTGAGGCTTGGTATAATTATGATGTTGGATCAATTGTTACCTTGGTTGCGGTTATGATCGCATTTATTGTTGCATTGAAATGTCTTACATAGTTTCAATGTATGGTTTAATTAGATGCTCTGGAGAGAGATATGTTGTTCAGTGAGAACTATGGATGTACTTTGGTTTTAATGTGCTGATGAACTTCTATTAATTTGGTCACTTATCTATTCAGGATGAATGCAGAGATGAACCGACAATGGATGTCCGGTAACAGACGCACCTTCGAGTACATTAAGGGCATGAATAATTTTTTTGCAGTGGTTGAGGCAAACAAGCAGAATGGTTTCATGTGTTGTCCATGCCCTATATGTGGGGATACGAGGTCTTACTCTGACTCGAAAACCCTTCACACCCACCTTCTTTATAAGGGTTTCATGCCACATTATAATGTTTGGACCAAGCATGGAGAAAGAGGGGTTATGATGGAAGACAACAAAGAAGAATAAGATGATGACCACTATGTGCCCCCTGAATACGGTGATGCTGTAATGGGGGAAGCTGAAGATGCTGCAACGGGGGAAGCTGAAGCTCAAGAGGAACCAAATGATGTGCCCGATGATGATCTTCGCCGGGTCATTGTTGATGCGAAGAGAAAGTGCGAAAGCGAAAAGGAGAAGCTGAAGTTCGATCGCATGTTAGAGGATCACAAAAAAGGTTTGTACCACAATTGGGAAGATGGCAACACAAAGCTCGGTACCGTACTGGAACTGCTGCAGTGAAAGGCAGAGAGTGGTGTGCCTGACAAAGGATTTGAGAAGCTACTAAAAATATTGAAGAACAAGCTTCCTAAGGATAATGAATTGCTCGATAGTACGTACACAGCAAAGAAGGTCGTATGCCCTCTAGGATTGGAGGTGCATAAGATACATGCACGCCCTAATTACTGCATCCTCTACCGCGGTGCATACAAGGATTTGAACGCATGCTCGGTATGCGGTGGATTGCGGTATAAGATCAGACGAGATGACCCTGGTGGTGTTGATGGCGAGCGCCCTAGGAAGAGGGTTCTTGCCAAGGTGATGTGTTATGCTCTTATAATACCATGGTTGAAACGCCTATTCAGAAACAAAGAGCATGCCAAGTTGATGCGATGTCACAGAGAGGACCGTAAGAAAGACAGGAAGTTGAGAGCACCCGCTGAAGGGTCGCAGTGGAGAAAAATCGAGAGAAAGTACTAGGAGGAGTTTGAAGTGACGCGAGGAATGTATAGTTTGGTTTAAGGGCAGATGGCATTAATCCTTTTGGGGAGCAGAGGAGCAACCACAGCACCTGGCCCGTGACTCTATGTATCTATCCTCCTTGGCTGTGCATGAAGCGGAAGTTCATTATGATGCAAGTTCTCATCCAAGGCCCTAAGCAACCCGACAAAGACATTGATGTGTACATAAGGCCATTAGTTGAAGAACTTTTACAACTGTGGAATAAAACGGTGTGTGGGATGAGCACAAACAGGAGGAATTTGACCTGCATGCGTTGATGTTTGTAACCATCAATGATTGGCCTGCTCTCAGTAACCTTTCAAGACAGATAAACAAGGGATACCATGCATGCACACATTATTTAGATAAAACCGAAAGTATATACCTGGACAAATGCAGGAAGAATGTGTACCTGGGGCATCGTCTATTTCTGCCGACCAACCATCAATGTCGAAAGAAACGCAAGCATTTCAAAGGAGAGGCAGATCACTGGAAGAAGCCCGCCATGCGTACAGGTGATCACGTACTTGCTATGGTCAATGATTTAAAAGTAATCTTTGGAAAGGGTCCCGGCGGACTATCTGTTCCGAATGAAGGTGTGGGACGCGCATCCATGTGGAAGAAGAAACCTATATTTTGGGACCTACCCTACTAGAAATACCTAGAGGTCCGCTCTTCAATCAACGTGATGCACGTGACGAAGAAGATTTCCTTGAACCTGCTAGGCTTCTTGGGCGTGTATGGGAAGACAAAATATACACCGGAGGCACGGGACGACCTGCAACATTTTCCCGAAAAAGACAACATGCCTCCAAAGCAGTATGAAGGTCCTGCCAGCTACGCTCTTACCAAAGAAGAGAAGGAAATCTTTTTTGAATGCCTGCTCAGTATGAAGGTTCCGTGTGGCTTCTCGTCGAATATAAAGGGAATAATAAATATGCCAGAGAAAAAGTTCCAAAGCCTAAGGTCTCATGACTTCCACGTGATTATGACGCAACTACTTCCGGTTGCATTGAGGGGGCTTCTATCAGAAAATGTTTGATTAGCCATTATGAATCTATGTGCATTCCTCAATGCAATCTCTCGGAATGTGATTTGTCCAGAAATCCTACCAGGGTTAAGGAGTGATATGGCGCAATGTCTTGTTAGTTTCGAGCTAGTGTTCCCACCATCCTTCTTCAATATCATGACGCATGCCCTAGTTCATCTAGTTGACGAGATTGTCATTCTGGGCCCAGTATTTCTACACAATATGTTCCCCTTTGAGAGGTTCATGGGAGTCCTAAAGAAATATGTCTGTAACCGCGCTATGCTAGAAGGAAGCATCTCCATGGGTCATCAAACACAGGATTTCATTGGGTTTTGTGTTGACTTCATTCCTGACCTTAAGAAGATTGGTCACCTTCAATCACGGTATGAGGGGAGACTGAGTGGAAAAGGCATGCTAGGAGGGGACTCAATAATATGTAGGGACGGGCATTCTTGGTCTCAAGCACACTACACAGTTCTACGGAATTCTACCTTGGTGACCTCGTATGTCGATGAACACAACATTCTGCGCTCCAAACAACTGGACCAGTGTGACAACTGGATTACATGTGAACACATCAGGACTTTCGGCAGTTGGTTGGAAACACGTCTCAGGGGTGACAACACTATTTCTGATGAGTGATGTCTACTATGCAACTTTATTCTTGTAGACACGTGTTGGGCCTCCAAGCGCAGAGTTTTGTAGGACAGTAGCAATTTTCCCTCAAGTGGATGACCTAAGGTTCATCAATCCATGGGAGGCGTAGGATGAAGATAGTCTCTCTCAAGCAACCACTACTAGGGAAATGGCTAGCAGTAGCGCGGGTTTTAGATGTATCAGTAGCGCGGGGATAGGCGCTACTAATAAGGCGCTACAGCTAACAGATAGCAGTAGCGCGTGCTAACCAGCGCTACTGCTACACAAGTGTAGCAGCAGCACTGTTAGCAGAAGCTCGCTACTGCTAGTAGCTCTAGCGCGCTTTACCTTGACGCGCAGCTGCTATCGCGGCGCTGCTGCTAACTTTTATACACTCGCTACTGCTAATTTAAGTAGGTTTTTTTTGGTTTTTTTTGGCATATTTGTTTTGTATTTGAACAGGCTTTATAGAAGAATTTTTAGGACATAGAAATATCATCATGATACACATACAAATGCCTGCGAGACCACAAATGTAATCATAGCATGTACATACAAATAGTCTCATCATAATCATCATCCAACACAAAGTGATATCTTGTCATCATCTCGAAAATAGCGATACATGCAAGTCTCGAACACTTGCAACTACAACAACGTCATCCATCTAAACAAAGGTATATGCAAGAAGTGCTATCACTATGAGTGAGAGCGGAACTATGCAGTACATGAGGTGGCGGTTAAGAGTCCTCTCTCGCGCTAGCGTGAACCTCAAGTAACTAGCTTCTCCTTCTTGTCTGCCTTTGAAGCCTTTATGGCTGGCACCCGTGAACCCATTCACTTGCGCCTGACACTCATGCCACTCGTTGTACACCCCCGGAACCTTCCCTTTGTACACGACATAGCAATTCCATCTCGCCATCAAGAAACTAGGTACCTGTTAGAGATGCATGTTCATGAAGAGGATGTACAATCATATATATGCAACAGAATATACTAGAGTAACACCGAAAAAGAAAGGGTTAGCAACTAGATGCAACATACAGTACGCAAATTAATTAACTAGACGTACGCAGGTCATCATACTCAAACTAACAAAGTAGCGTTACGCAAGTTCGGCATGGACCGTGGACATCACAAAGTTTCATCGCTACAAAAAGTATACAAGTTCAACCGACACATATCATCATCATCGGCATCATAAATGACTAGAAGGTCCATCCTTCCATATCATCGAGGACGAACCCTAGCTTATTTAATGGCGTGAGGTCTAGACGTTGCATGCCTATGCGAGTTCGGACGTCAGCTCGCGATATAGGGCCGTTGTGGAACATCCCCTTCTCATTGATGACTTCTTTCATGATGATCGTCGCAATGTCACTTTGGATGCGTAAGAAGTCATCTCTAAGTTTATAATCCGCTTCTCCATGAGATTCTAGCCACTTGTGGATACGATCATCATTTCTGCTGCTAATGCGAAGCTTTTGGTGATACGTGTTGAACTAAATCATGAGATGGACGATGTAGAATCCATCCTGCTTGCTTGGTTTTGGGACATGGAGGCAGGAGAAGTTAGTTTTATGCACGAAAACCATATTCTTGTTCCTTTGTTTCTTGATCTGCACGTGGCCACCTCTAAAGCTGAAGCCTTGGAGAGCATCATCTAGAATATTCATTATGTGGGTGTAGTCTTTTTTCTTGTAGTCTCTGGAAGGGTCAAAATGCACGGCGTGGGAGACTTGCGAGTAAAGAACGATAAGGACGGCGCGCCTGTTGCTGTGGGGAAAAGACACCTCAAATTATTCCCCATACGAGAGAGAAGGAATGATTGAAATGTACGAAAGGGTTGTCCGGAACTGACTTACTTTGGATGATAAGGCACGAGGACAATTTCCCGGTCCTTATTCTGTACCATGAAGTTTTGGAGGTACTCCCTAGCAGTTTCGCACTCAAAGTCGCCGAGACTCAAGAAAGACTCGTGCATGTAGTACGGATCCGCCACACAGATTTGCAAGACTTCTTCACTCTTCATGACGGAGCTCATATGTAGCGCAAAAAGGCGGACGATAGTAAAATCAAGCCGCCTTGTTAGAAACATCTCAAAGATATGGTCAAACCGCAGGAAGAACACCTCCACGGGCCGTGTGTCGATGTAGCACTTCCCCTCAGGCACACGAGCTGCGTATGTCGGATATCCTGGATCCTTTGAGGCTAGTAGGCTTTTCTCAGTCGACAGCACATGGTCGTGCAGTCTCCTGAGATCCCTTGATAGTGCCTCCAGCGGTTTTGGTGGTAGCATCGGCTCGCCTGTGAGATGGAACATGACCGCACTTTTCACGGGTACACGCTCTTCAGAATGCATCGTCTGGCTGCTATGTGCTCTGGCTTGTTTGGAGGCAGTTAACTTCCCCGATCTCTTCCTCTCCTTTTTCTTGGGCACACCTTCCAGACCCTTCCTTAACCCCTGCCCTAGTGTTCTCGTTCTAAGTACTGTATGACCCTCGCGCCCGGCTAATTGAGCCTGTGTTGAGGCGGCGTCTTCAGGCGTGTCCTGTGAGGATTTCATGAAGAGAGACTTTTTGCAATCCATGGTACGACCCTGCCCGGGCATATCATCCATATCCTCATTAGCAAGCTGATAGCCTGATTCATCATATGGTTGACTCATCATATCTATGTCACAGTCATACGCGTTTGTATTGAGGTAATCCATAGGGTTGACCTCCATCTCATCATCCATTCTCTGTTCTACATGAGAAATTACATCAGCCATAACTATTGCACCCCCTTCATCATGTCGTCCGCCGCTCTCACCCGACACTACAGGAGCTGGTAATTGCGTAGGTGGGGTGGTGGTCTTCGCACATGCTTGTTTATGTGTGGTAGTTATTGGTGTGCTCTCGGCCGGCTCCAGACGAATAAGATTCTTCGGCCATAGCAGCACCCAATTCTTGCAGCTTCCAATCCGCGGCGGGGTCTCGTCGTCCGCTCCCACATGCTATACTGGAGGAGGCAAATCCTCGTGCCCCGATTTCACACTGGGCAAGCTAACCTTGAAGTGCCCAGCGGGGATCGGTTGGTTGTGGAACGTGCGTTGAGAGGGGTCCATTATCATCCCCTTTCCCACGTCCACCTTCTGGCCTTTGATCAAGTAGAGTATGGTGCACGGGGTTTCTTTCGCCTGCAAACACATATGTCTGTGGCGTAAAACAACCGAAAGGCAACAATATGTAATTACCGTGACGGCGTCGAGCTCAGCCAAAGACGAAGGCCCACCTAGTGCGCCTGAGACTGAGGACGGGCTGCTATGAGCGGGAGCGGCTGCGAGAGGAGGCCCGGTTGCGTGAGCAAGTGATGGTGCGATGGTGTTGTTGTTCCCGACTAAACTGGGCATCGGGAAATCATGTACCGTCTTGTCTGGATTTTCCTTCGCCCATTTGATGATAACTGGAACCAAGTTAGTAGCGAAATCATTTCTGCAGGCAGTTACAACTGCATTGACTGCCTGCTGTAGCAACTCATATTTGTCCTCGGCTGCTTTTTTCGCGTCCTCAGCTACTTTTTTCTCGAACGCAAGCTTCACCTTCGCGTCGATGTCCGCCTGACTAAAGTTCTTTTTCAGCTTCTTGGCCTCCAAGCCCTCGTTGTAAAACACCTTCCACGTGGCGCCGTCTCCAGCGTCGTGCACACGACCATATTGCGGCCGCTGATCCAAAGGGAGTCCCTTAAGTTCGTTCAAGGCCCGGTTGAGAGGGGTGTCCCACTTGGGCCTCATCGGAGAAGTAGGGCTTTCGGCTACAAGCTGGTGTTGCTTCTCCAGTAGGCTAATCAATTTCCTCGTGATCTTGTCCGTGTAAAAAACCTTTTTCTCCTTGTCCCACTTGTAGTGGGCCCTGATGAAGTCATGCTCCAAGGGGTTGGTGAACTTCGCGAAGGGGTCTGGGAGACCCGCGGCTTCATGTTCCGCGTCCTCCTTATCCCATATGGGCCTTTTATCGAGGTAGCCACGGCTTCCGAGGCGATGCTTCCCCGTGTTCCTTTGCTGAACGCTCTTGAATTTCGCAGCCTTAGCCTTGGCTGCCTCGGTAGCGCAAGTGTCCTTGAACTTTTCGAACTCCTCTTCCGTAAGTGTCGGATTTTCCTCCAGAATCTTGGACAGGGGTTCATCAGCCTCAATAGCTCATTTCACCCTCGTTTTCCAGGAGGCCAAATCATTGTTGAACATGCCCATGGCGTCATTGTTAATCTTTTTCATCTTCGGATCATCCCACGGTTGTTCTATGTTATCATCCCGGTCGGGGAACTTGAATCTCTTGTGCAACTTTGTTAGGAGCAACTGCGTCAAATGTTCTTTACTCCTTAAGTCATCATCGTTGATGCTCGCGCATTCCCGTAGGATGCGTCCTACTTGGTTCCCATAGCACTTGCGAGGTTCTTCCGGCTCTAACGGCTCAAACTTGCCAGGTGCCATCTTTGTGATCACAAGTCGTCCAATCCCTAGTTTGTTAGGTTTTCGTATCCTCTACTTCTTATGCTTCCTCTTTTTGATAGCGGCATCAGGGCTGGTACCTTCCCTGCCGGTACCTTCCCTGCCGGTACCTTCCCCACCGGTCTCGGTGCCGCCATCGGTGCCGGCGCTATCGGTGTCGATGTTGGCGTCAGTACCATCATCAAGGCCGACCTGCAAACCTTGCTTAGCAGTCAAATAGTCGAGGTACTCTTGTTCACCCTCATAATCCATCTCGTCTACATCTTGGTCAGAAGGCCCAGTTTCTTCGTTGTTCGACATGTTTCCTATGATTAAGTGTCCTCATTTATTTCTAAAAGTATGAATAAATGAGAAATGACATAAAAAGAAATCTATGTGCCAGCACTCGATATGCCAACTATGTAGCACAAAATCATGCCTTTATTCACGGGAAATTTCGGCATGACCTTTGCTAAAAAATGGACATATCGAGCGCCTGAAATTCACCGGAACGGAAATGAATCAACATTCCGGCGTAACATAGGTCACTCGGATCATTTTCCAAACATGACATGTCCAAAACATGACATATGCACATATCACATGTCTAGTTCAAATTTGCACATATCACATGTCCAGTTCAAATTTTGAACCCTAGCTAAATTCATAACTAAATAGATAACCTAATTAACATACTGCCCTAACTAAAACCTAAGTAAATTAACCGAAGAACCCTAGTAGAGAGAGGGGGGGGTTTACAGAGGGTGCAGGGGCGAGGAGGCAGGCCCGACGACGGCCGGGAGGGGAGAGGAGGGAGGCG
>NC_041391.1:723314409-723318984 GCF_002162155.2 Triticum dicoccoides
GGTCAGGGGCGAGGGCCGGGTCGGGGGCGGGCGCCGGGGTCGGGGGCTAGCGCCGGCGCCGGAGTCAGGGGCGAGCGCCGGGGCTGGGTCGGGCGCGGCGGTGCGACGGGGGAGAGTGGGGATTTGGGGGGGGAGCCGGGATGAAGCAGGACGGGTGAGAATTTTGGGTTAAGTGGACGTAGCAGTAGCACATTTGGACAAAACGCGCTGCTACTACCTTCAGTAGGTGTAGCGCTTTATACGGAATTCGCTTCTACTACCTTCAGTATCTGTAGCGGTTTAGGCAAAACGCGCTGCTACTACCTTCGCTATTGCAGGTTTTCCTTGTTCTTTTCCTTTATTTTATCCCACTTTTATTTCCCGAGGGCAGTGAACGAAGGGGGGGGGCGATATATATTGCATCATTTTGATGGTCAAATATGTATGCAAAATAGGAACATATATATTACACATCATTGGACCCATGCATAATAATGGCTAAGTGTGTATACAAAATAGGAACATATATATATATATATATTACATCATTTGACCGATAACATAAGTTTCCTCAGTGCTGATGTTTTCGTTTTTGAGTCAGCTTCTTTCCCTTCTTGTTCGTCGAAGAATAATTGAGCCCCTCATTGTGACTTTGCCTTTTCCATGGAGTACGATTATTCTTAGGTAATGTAGTATTGATTCTTCTTTTGACGTATACTTCATCATCATCGTCATCTTCCCTCATTGGGTTGCCGTACTGATCATAGTCTTCCTCGTTGGCGACTCTATCCATTCCAATGATGTTCCTTTTACCTCTCCTCAGGACAACACGGCTGGGATTGTGTGGGTCAGTTATGAAGAAGCATTGTGTCACGTCCTTAGCGTGTACCCATGGCTCGTTTTTTGCGATAGCGTTCACGGTAGCGCTCTTAGCGTCGGGTATACTCATGGTAGTGAAAATCCGGCTTTCTCTTTCGAGATTCTTAGCCCATCTGACACGGAACATCATCGTGTTGTGCAGTCCAGAGTAGTCAAGCTCCCAGATCTCCTTGACCCTTCCATAAAACCGTTCAGTTGCACCGTTGTCGCTGCCAGTCATGCATTCCATCGTCACCCTGAGTTCTGATCATCACTGTGCATATCTTTGGCCTCCGTGTAGAACGTGTATCCGTTGATATCATATGCCTGATAGGTTACGAGGTTGGGTGAGGGGCCATGTGCTAAGGCGTATATGAGCAATCCGTCCTTAGAGCCGTCCTCTGGAGGATTAGCAATAATATGCTCTTTGAACCAATGCAGGAAAGTGGAGTTGTGCTCTCTAGTAACTTCGGCGTCCGTCCTGCATACCCCCCGGTCACGGTACTTCTTTGCGATAATTTCTGTGTGCAGTGCCACGAAAGGATCTACCTCGTCTAGGTGTTGTAGCACTACCAAGTTTGCTCTGTCAAAGTCGGTGTGTCGATAGTATACCACGTGCAGTTCCCTGCGACCCTTGCAGTGACCATCTCCTTCGAGCCTCCCATCGTGCTTGTTAACGGGCAAACCAACACTAACACCAGGCGGCTGGTCCGCGCCATATAGAAAATTCTCATAGAAAGAGATGCACTCTTGTGCCAAATAGCCCTGGACGATGCTTCCATCCGGACGGGACATGTTACGAACGAATCCTTTGATGATCCCATTCATCCTCTCAAATGGCATCATGTTGTGCAGGAATGACGGCCCCAGGTCTATTATGTCATCGACAATATGGACACACAGATGCACCATCACGTCAAAGAACGCAGGAGGGAAGTACATCTCAAGCTCATTCAGTATCACAACGATCTCTTCCTGTAGCCTTTGGAGCTGCTTCACACTGATCGACTTTCGAGAGATGACGTCGAAAAAGTTGCAGAGACCAATAAGCGTGTCACGGACGTGCTTGACCATTATCCCTCTAAGGGCAACATGTAGTATCTGCGTCATCATCACATGACAGTCATGAGACTTCATCCCGCTGAACCTTTTCTTGTCCGTGTCTAGATATCTGCTTATCTTGCCACAGTAACCGGAACTAACTTTGACTCCGGTAAGGCACTTAAAGAAGGCATTGATCTCAGCCTGAATTAAGGTGAAGCAAGAAGGGGGGCAATAATCCTCTTTCTTTATTTTCTTGCCCTTCTTCTCCCGTGCCTTTGTCTCCGTCTCTGTCTCGTCTGACATTTTACGGGGCGGCATGTGCAGATCTTCCCTAATTTTCAAATCTTGCAAGTCTTTTCTTGCCTTCGGCCCATCCTTGGTCTTATCCGACATGTTCATCAGTGTTGCGAGCAAGCTCTCAAGGACATTCTTACAGATATGCATTTGATCAAGGCAATGAGGTGTATCGAGTTTGTGCCAGTACTCCAAGTCCCATAACACAAACTTCGTCTTCCATACCTTCAGCAGCGGCTCCGGCGCCTTTCTCATCGTCTTTCCCGGCGCAGGGCACTCCTTCCAGTTTTTCAACAGCTCATCGATTTCGGCACCGCTCCGCTTACGTGGAGGTCCTCGATGCTCAGCGTGACCATTGAATAGATTTCCACGGTTTCTCCACGGGTCGTCCTGTTCAAGCCATCTTCGATGCCCCATGTACACGATTTTCCCAGACCCGCCATCTTTTCTTGACGTTAGCTGCTGAGACGTCGTATCATCCATGCACCGCGTGTATCCGCAATATCCATGGCACACCTTGCCTGCCACATATCCGTAACCGAGATAGTCCTGCACTGTCGTGATCAGCGCCGCTCTCATATTGAAATACTCACCTTTGCTGGCGTCCCATGTCTTGGCCGGTGTTTTCCATAACATGTCTAACTCCTCTTAAAGTAGCCCCAGATACAAATTAATATTATTTCCTGGTTGTTTTGGCCCTTGAATAAGCATGCTCATGTGAATGTACTTCGATTTCATGCACAACCAGGGGGGAGGTTGTACATCCATACAAACACATGCCATGTGCTATGGTTGGTGTTCTGGTTGCGAAATGGATTCATGCCATCGGTACACGCGCCGAGCACGATGTTCCTTGAATCACATTCAAAATACCGATAGAAGCTGTTCAACGCTCTCCACTGGCTTCCATCCTTCACGTGTCTCAGCTTCGGATCATCTCCATCGTCGGGCTTCTTCCTCTCCACGTGCCAGCGCATTAGCTTTGCTTCCTTGGGATCTAGCTCTGGAGACAGGGAGTGGTCGGTAAGTACCATACAACTTTTTCGGGACATTTCTTCCCGGCCTTCTTGTATCGAGAAGCATTGCACGCCGGACAGCTTGTTTTTTTCGTGTGCTCCTTCCGATAAATTATGCAATCGTTGATGCATGCATGGTATCTAACGTGTGGTAGATCAAGAGGGCACATGATCTTCTTGGCCTCATCAACACTAGTAGGACATAGATTACCCGCGGGAAGAACATCCTTTAGGTACTTGAGATGCTCATCGAGGCTAGTGTCGGTCCATTTGTATTTAGCCTTCATCTTCAGGAGTTGGAGCGTGGAACTCAAGCGGGTCACCTCAGGATTGCAACCATCATACAATGGAGTGTTCGAGTCTACCACCAGTTGCTCCAGCTTAGCCTCCTCTCTAGAAGCAGCTCTCTCAGTACTCGTCTCCTTGCCAAGCAATTCTTGAACATGAGGGTCCCGCGCGATTGAACTTAGTACCGACGAACTCTGCTGTGTGGAGTCCATGTCGTTCTCTCCGCCGCCATGTACGGTCCCTTCTCCTCCGCCATGACCGGCCCCTTCTCTGCCGCCATGTCCGGGCTCTTCCTCGCCGCAATTATCGATCATCTCTTCGTCTTGCCCCGTGTCATGATTGCCTGCCCTGTCGGCATCCTCAACATCGTCATCCTCATCTTCAATTATCCACCGAGTATAGCCATCCATGAAACCAGTCATGAGCAGGTGCGCTTCGACACGACCATCGTCATGGGGGTCGAGCCAAACTATTCCTTTGCATTTTCGACATGGACATAAAACTTCTGTCCGGTTATTTTCTTTCATGTCCTGCACCGCCGACCGCAACCACCTGTCCACCATCGTTCCACTGACCATCGTCAACTCTGCACAGTTATAATAAACAAATTGATTATAAAAATGCATGCATGCATCAAAGTCATACAAAAATTTGGCATGACCTTCCCTAAAAATAGGACATATATGGATCTAGAGTTTGCCCGGAATTCGCCGAAACGGAAATAAATCGACATTTCGGCAAAATATAGGCAACTCAAAAGCACAATTTGGCGTGCCACACACACAATTTCCACAAACATATCACACACACATAAACATATTTCCATTTTGAAAAAGCATGAAATTTTCATCACCTCTATCTCGATCGAGATCGAGCACACGGTGGAGATGAAGTTGTAGGGAGATCAAAAGTGCACAAAGCTCTTCTTGACAAAGATAGATCTATTTAGGGGGCAAATAGGTCACTTAACTAAATCCTACATCTACCTAGCTACCTAATTTGGGAGGAGACAACTTCAACTAGTGGAGGGGAAAGGAAAAAGAGAAAGGAGATGCATTAATGGAGGTGGTGTAGTTAGGTAGGAGTAATGAAGAGA
>NC_041391.1:723318994-723319297 GCF_002162155.2 Triticum dicoccoides
TGGAGATGATGTTGTAGGGAGATCAAAAGTGCACAAAGCTCTTCTTGACAAAGATAGATCTAGTTAGGGGGCAAATAGGTCACTTAACTAAATCCTACATCTACCTAGCTACCTAATTTGGGAGGAGACAACTTCAACTAGTGGAGGGGAAAGGAAAAAGAGAAAGGAGATGCATTAATGGAGGTGGTGTAGTTAGGTAGGAGTAATGAAGAGAGAGAAAGGTGGATAGAAGAGAAAGAGTAATGGGGGAGAAGTATTGAGGAAGAAGAAGAGTGAGAGTGGGAGCATGTGGGGGAGGTAGGG